>NW_024094848.1:0-8987 GCF_014356525.2 Nilaparvata lugens
CTATTGCAATTTCTCATCTAATTTTGTTTTTGTTTGTTTCAGCAAGCACTACACCCATTTCGTCAGGAATTTCAGTTGTCAACGAACAACATGTCTATCAAATCGATCAAAGCCGTCAAATCTTCGACTCCAGAGGAAACCCAACTGTTGAAGTAAGTATATGGTTTTAAAATTTAAAAATACTTATAGAATCTCCATTAACCAACCACCTGGTTATCTATACGAACCTACCGTATGTAGATAAATTTTAGGCCTACTGCTTTCGTCCATAATGGATTTTCAACGGATATTGCCTATTTTCTACTGCCGTTTAGGTTGATCTTTATTATTTATTCTTCATTGATTCATACAATAAGTACATCCACAAAATGATAGGGAGAGAAAAATAAGGTAACCTTGTGCTATTCCTCTCCCAAATTTAGATAAGGTTACACTTAGTCCGAAATAGGTTGAGGCGGCCGCCTCTGGCGGCCCGTCCACTGGGACCGATTTCGTCCGAACTAGCATCGGCGAAAACTACCGAACTCGTCCGAACGATCCCTCAACAAAGAAAGCTATAGATGCTCGTCCATTGCAACGGTTCATACGGCCGTGCTCGGCCGTCTCCGGCCGTTCAATTTTCGTTACGAATTGAATGGGATTTCCGGCTCTATCAGCCCGAAGTCGAGCTGAGACAACAACGTTTTCCTAACTAAAAATGTTTCACAGTCTGTTTGTTTTTGTTTTTTTGAAGTTGTAAACTATGAACAATGAATAGTTGATAAGTTTGGTCAAGGCATGTTCCATTGTGGAATAAGCGAGAGAAAAGATATCATCGTCGTGATGTTCAAAGGAATCTGTGGACAAAGATTGCTGGACAAATACGATCTGAAGGTAAAATTATTGTAATGAATAACTAATTTAGTGGATATTTATTCAATCAATTTTCAAAATCCAATATAATCATTGTTTATTAATGTTTTTGGCTATGTAGTTAATTCACTAATTGGCAACCAGTCAACTTCTGAACTAGACTGACGTGAACGGTTCCAATGGACGCCCATATTCGGCCGAATTAAGGCCGGCAGATTCGTCCGATCCAACGGCCGAACGGATCGGTTGAATACGGTTCCAGTGGACGGTTACCCCAAGTATTGTAGTTGTTCACTTCACAAAATTTTCAGGCTTAATTATTCTCACAAAGTAGATTTTTAAATTTAGATGCTTCAAAACCAAATAGAAGAAATATGGTAGCAACCGAGTTCCCGTTATTCTAGTAGTTTTACAAACAATTTGCCCAATACTTTTGTGATTTTTCAACAGATTTTCTCCGTTATCCTATTCACTTTCCAACTGATTTCTCTGTTATTCTATTAAATTTTCACTGATTCACTCCGTTATAATTTCAACTTTCAACTGATTCTCTTCGTTATTGTTTCAACTTTCACAATGATTCTCTCCGTTATTTCAACTTTTCAAATGATCTCTTCGTATTTTTCAACTTTTAAACTGATTTTCTCCGTATCTTTTAACTTTTAAACTGATTTTGTTCGTTAATCCAGTGAGTCCTTCATCAGATTTTCTCCGTAATCTAGTGAGTCCTTCAACTGATTTTGCCCGTTATCCCAGCAACTTTCAACTGATTTTTTCCGTCATTTCAGTGATTTTTCAACTGATTTAACTGATTTTTCCGTTATTTCAGTGATTTTTCAACTGATTTCGCACGTTAATCTAGTGATTTAGTCAACCTATTTTCTCATTAACTTTGAAATTATAATGAGGTCCACGTTATAATGGCAGTGGAGAAGATAAGAGAAACACGTTGCGATCCTCTGTCTTGTCAATGCCTTCTATAGACTGTAGCTGATACAGGTTATTGATATAATTAATGTTTATTCGTTTAAAATAATCAATTATGAAGCTAGGAATTATATTTTCATAATTTCATAATGAATTTTCATAAATGAAATATTTTGTCATTATCAATTCTACATTGTTAAAAGTCGATCTGGCAACAGGCAAAGCGAGAAAGAGATAGCGCTATCTGCTTTGTTGAATGATAGACAAGGATAGCAATACCATTGCTAATCAAACACTGCCATTATAACGTGGACCTCACTATAGCGATTTATTCAAATGATTTTGTCCGTTATTCAGTGATTTTTCAACTGATTTAATCTTATATTCTAGTGACTTTTCAACTGATTTTCTGTATATTACTGTAATTATTCATCAACTCGTTTTGCTTCTTTCTTCACTGTTTTCAACTGGCTTTGCCACTTATTCCGATGATTCCTTCAACTGATTTTCTTCGTTACTCCAGTGATTTTTCAAATGATCTTGCCCGTTATTTCAGTAATTCTTTTCAACTCATTCTGTTTATTTTCAACTGTTTTCAACTGAGTTTGCCAGTTATTCCAGTGATTTCTTAACTGATTTCGCCCGTTATTCCAATGATTTTTTCCAACAGATTTTCTCCGTTATTCTTTTAATTTTTCAAACGATATTCTCCATTATTATTTCAACTTCCCAATGATTTTGTCCGTTAATAGAGTGAGTCCTTTAACAGATTTTCTCCAGTGATTTTTCAACTGATCTCGCCTGTTAATCCAGTGATTTTGTCAACTTATTTCTCATTAACTTTGCAACTAATCTTGCCCATATTTTACTGTTTTTAACAACCGATTATTAAATTTCAGGTTGACCTGGTGACAGATTTCGGTGGCCTATTCCGTGCCGCTGTCCCGTCCGGAGCTTCGACCGGTATCTATGAGGCTTTGGAGCTGAGAGACGAGAAGAACACTACCATGGCAAGGGGGTGTTGAAGGCTGTCGACACATTAACAACTCCATTGCTCCAGAACTTATCAAGCAGGTGAGATGTCTATCAAAAACAGCTGATTTATGGTGTGTTTTTAGGTTAGGTCTGGTCTCTTTCATGAAGAAGAAGAAGAACTACCAGGACTATCGGCTTCAGTTAACACTCACATTAGCAACATAGACACCCTATACACTGTCTATTATTAGTGTGTTGTTGGGAGTGTAAGAGTGTAAGAAGGGCACAGTATGAGAGACTACCAGCGTCACATAGCTTCACCAAAAACAACTACTAGGACTATCAGCTTCAGTTAACACTCACATTTGCAACATAGACACCCTATACACTGTCTATTATTAGTGTGTTGTTGGAGTGTAAGAGTGTAAGAAGGGCACAGTATGAGAGACTACCAGCGTCACATAGCTTCACCAAAAACAACTACTAGGACTATCGGCTTCAGTTAACAGTCACAATTGCAACTAGACACCCTATACACTGTCTATTATTAGTGTGTTGTTTGGAGTGTAAGAGTGTAAGAAGGGCACAGTATGAGAGACTACCAGCGTCACATAGCTTCACCAAAAACAACTACTAGGACTATCGGCTTCAGTTAACACTCACATTTGCTACATAGACACCCTATACTCTGTCTATTATTAGTGTGTTGTGGGAGTGTAAGAGTGTAAGAAGGGCACAGTATGAGAGACTACCAGCGTCACATAGCTTCACCAAAAACAACTACTAGGACTATCGGCTTCAGTTAACACTCACATTTGCAACATAGACACCCTATACCATGGCATAACACCACACATGATATAGTATCAATACAGTACCATCTCGACTTGATACAAAACACCATAATTTGATACACGACTTCCAACTTTGAATGAATTCTACAAACCATGGTACAGAAACAAAAAACTACACACAGTATCAGCACAAAATGATACAGTATCATCTCAACTTGTCAACCTGTACCTATCTGCTTTGTCGAATGATAGACAAGGATAGCAACCCAATGTTGATCAATACTGCCATTATAACGTGGACCTCATTATAGCAATTAGTGTTCGACAATATGATACAGTATCAACACAAAATGATACAATATCATCTCAACTTGATACATAAAACCATGATTTGATAAAAAACTCTATGCTATATTTTTTCGATGGTGATATCTGCTTTATGACTTTCATACATTTACTACTAGCTGGCCCGGCGAACTTCGTGCCGCCAAATAGTTAATGCATCTCATGACAAACTTTAGCTGGATGCACACCTGAGGAGGCGCGATGCGGCATTTTGCATCCAGGTGCTTCTTGCTTATTGGTTTGTAAGGAAGAGCTCACACACACTCAATCGGACATGGCGTGGAACGGTGTGATAAGGCAATCTCCAAAATATCAACACTTTGTATCACCAAGCCGCGCCTCCTCAGGTTTGCTTAGCCTTAGCTTAATCTGATGCACTATATTTTATGAAAATTATCCATCAATCAGTATTTTATATCTCAATATGGACTTCCTATGTTCTAGTTGTACAGCAGTTTGTATTTTTAGATATAGTTGAATGCAGCTAGCTGGAAATTGAATGGTATATCTCCTTGCTGCTGATTTTCCCGTGCATATTCTAAATTTACAGAATTTCGAGCTCCACGACCCAAGTTTGGACGTCGTTCGCACCGCGGCATTATTATTGGAATTAAAAGTTTGTGAATCAGTAGAAAGAAAATAGAAAAACAGATCTACCGAAGGCTGTTGTATGACGCTGAGTTTTATTTATGAGTGTGGCCAGCTTACAAATCTTCTCCCATAAGGATTACATGTAAACTTTGAAGGACCGTAGGAAAGAGTCCTGAAGTCGGATCATGAATTTGATCGGCATAAACCTGCTTCTGACATAACAAACACAACTACGAAAAAATCATCAAATTTGGTGCACACATAAAATAGTTATTGAACGTCAAAATTTGATGCTCGATTTTATTTATATAGATATTAATGTTTTTTTTTTATTTTATAGAAATTCGACGTGACCCAGCAGAAGGAAATCGACCAGTTTATGCTGAAACTGGACGGAACTGAGAATAAGTCAAAGTTTGGAGCCAACGCCATTTTGGGAGTGTCTCTGGCTGTATGCAAGGCGGGAGCTGCAAAGAAGGGGGTTCCTCTCTACAAGTGAGTAGCCTACAAATCGGTTCGGAAACCATCTAAATTAGTAGTTAATAGAACGGTTCAGTTCTATGCCGGTTTCCGAGCTCGGGATTTAGATAAGTTCTAGACTTTTAACATGGAGTCAGATAATTGGCTTTCCGAAACGGGGTGTAATCGTAGTTTTTATGATAATCTTATTTTCTCATTCTATAATTGGAAACGTTTTTCCTTGACGAAATGAACATTCCTTAATAATTCAAAATAGCTGAAATTTTACACTATTTTCTCTTTATTTCAGTTTGTGAGATCTTTAAACATAATAACCAGATATAAAAATAGCTAGATATAAAATAACCAGATATAAAAATAGCCAGATATAAAAACAACCAGATATAAAAATAGCCAGATATAAAATAACCAGATATAAAAATAGCCAGATATAAAAATAACGAGATATTTAAATACAGAAATTGATCGCTTAATATAATAGAATACACCACTGGTGAATTACAAATTTAATGATGGAAAAATAATTTATTTCAAATAGAGCAGCGAAGATAGAATTAACAAAATTGGACATACAAAAACCCAACGTCAAAAATTTTGCTTGAAGCGTTTTTCTGTGACGACACACAACAATGTATGTCGACTTGTGTATCATGCATGGTCCACCGTTAGTGGCCAGCCTATGTTCATATTTAGGCCTAATCATATTTAATGTTCACTAATTAATCTGATAAATTTAAAATTATTGTAGTACATACATTTTTTGGACTCAAAATAGTGTGTGGATTAAGTTATCATTTACATAACCTCTAGACTGTGTATTCCAAATTAAGGCTTCAAGCAG
The DNA here is from genome assembly GCF_014356525.2 of Nilaparvata lugens. Classification (NCBI taxonomy): domain Eukaryota; kingdom Metazoa; phylum Arthropoda; class Insecta; order Hemiptera; family Delphacidae; genus Nilaparvata; species Nilaparvata lugens. The sequence goes on from NW_024094848.1 coordinate 5,806, forward strand.
TTTTGGGCGAATGCCTGTTGTTTTTACCTGCATTGTATCTATTGTCTATGAATAAATGAAATAAATAAATATTCATAAGTGGAATAAATTTATTTGAAATTGATTTAAATCAATGAAACATATACATTATTATTAGCGTATGGCTTTGAATGGTGGGGAGACCCAAGGGTAGTTCCACCTCGCCGTATATAGTCCAAAGTTCCCTAATGGGAAACCGGACACTAAGGTTATAGTCCCACACAATACTTTAAATTTACCACTTTTCACTTCGGAATAAGTTTCATTTTGATGTTAAAAAGTCCAAACATATACAAAACCGAAACATGCTTTGGCATGTAACAAAATTCATATACAATTTGTGAACAATCCTACATGATGATAGATAATTTTACTGTATAGCCAATGAAAAATGTCTCATTATTAATCAATTTAGTTTACTAAATGAGTTTAATGTTTTACTTTGCAGGCACATTGCTGATTTGGCCTGTAACAAGGAGATTATCCTCCCAGTGCCAGCTTTCAATGTAATCAATGGAGGCTCCCACGCGGTAACAAGCTGGCTATGCAAGAGTTCATGATTTTGCCTACTGGTGAGTTGATATTACTTGAATTTCTACGTTTTAGATTTTCAGAAAATTGGCTTTCGAAACGGGACGTAGTCGCAGTCCACGTTGAATTAAATTTCTAAAAACTAGAAAATTGATCACAAAATAATTAAAGAGAAAATAATGTAAAGTCTCAGCATAGAGAAACAATAGCATAAGTAGATATCCCATGGTATAGGGCGTTTATGTTGCAACTTTTACTGTTATCTCAAGCCGATTACTGTTAATTATTCACCAAAAACAACTACTAGGACTATCGGCTTCAGTTAACAGTCACATTTGCAACATAGACACCCTATACACGTCTATTATTAGTGTGTTGTTGGGAGTGTAGAGTGTAAAGGGCACAGTATGAGAGACTACCAGCGTCACATAGCTTCACCAAAAACCACTACTAGGACTATCGGCTTCAGTTGACACTCACATTTGCAACATAGACACCCTATACACTGTCTATTATTAGTGTGTTGTTGGGAGTGTAAGAGTGTAAGAAGGGCACAGTTATGAGAACTACCAGCGTCACATAGCTTCACCAAAAACAACTACTAGGACTATCGGCTTCAGTTAACACTCACATTTGCAACATAGACACCCTATACACTGTCTATTATTAGTGTGTTGTTGGGAGTGTAAGAGTGTAAGAAGGGCACAGTATGAGAGACTACCAGCGTCACATAGCTTCACCAATAACAACCAGACTATTCGGCTTCAGTTTACACTCACATTCAACATAGACACCCTATACACTGTCTATTATTAGTGTGTTGTTGGGAGTGTAAGAGTGTAAGAAGGGCACAGTATGAGAGACTACCAGCGTCACATAGCTTCACCAAAACAACTACTAGGACTATCGCTTTCAGTTAACACTCACATTTGCAACATAACACCCTATCACGTCTATTATTATGTGTTGTGGGAGTGTAAGAGTGTATGAGGCACAATATGAGAGACTACCAGCGTCATACAGCTTCACGGGAAAGAATTACATGACTATCGGCTTGAGATAACAGTAATTGCGACATAAACGCCCCATACCATGGGATATCTACTTATGCTATTGTTTCTCTATGGTTTCAGCTATTTTGAATTATTTATAGGAAGGTTTCATTCCGTCAAGGAAAACGTTTCTAATTGTAGAAATAAGAAAATAAGATTTATTTTGCTGCTACTATTACTGCGACTACGTCCGTTTTGGCGAGTCATTTTCTGTCTCCAGCTGTTTAAAGTCTAGAACTTACCTAAATCCCGAGCTCGGAAACCGGCCCTAAAACGTCTTGAACTGATCTTCTAATTTTTTGTTTGTGGTAATATTTTTATTTATTCATTGACAATCACAAATCATATATACTATATAATATGATTGGAGAAGACAACAGGCATAGCCCAAAACTGTCTTCTCCCAAATTTTACAAATACAAATTTCAAAAGAATTAGGTCTATTGTTGATTGCTTTCATATATATGTTGTGATCATCATGTGCATGTTTTGTAATCAATGCGAATCTTTCTTTATTTGATCACATTTCCTGTATCAATTTTCTCTGTCTAATAATAATTACTAGTAGTTCTGTGAACAGCAGACCTCACGCAGTTTTCTCATCCACAAGTATCTGATGTCACCTGTTCCAGTTGATTCAGTTGAATCACAATTCACAGTTGAATCATAATTTACTCTTAAAACTTCCCTCATTGTTATCGTGATTAATGTACGTTAAATTTATTAGATATCTATGCAACTAGAAGTTCATAAATACAATAATACTAGTAGTTCTGTGAACAGTAGACGTCACGCAGTTTTCTCATCTACAAATATCTGATGTCACCTGTTCTAGGTTGATTCAGTTGAATCATAATTTACTCTTAAAATCTGTAATTGTTTTCTCCAGATCAAAAACTCAATTATATTGTCAGACACGGCAGACATCTGTGTAATGCATGCAATGAATAATCCACTTGTCAGCTGATGATTATGAATAGTTCTATAGTCTGATTGATCCTATCTTTAAAGTAGACGATATATACAGTGATTCAGAGTATGGAGGAATTCCTTTTCTTTTCATATTATCCTTAAAATGCAAAATTTCAAAAACCTGTGTACACATCGACGCGCAGTTGAAAAAGGAATATTCCTGCCAATCTCATGGATTCTATGAACGTTTGGCCGTAATCGCGTTACGTACAGACAGACAAAAGCAAATCGAGTTGAAACATAGACCTCACTACGTTCGGTCAATTAATTAATTTGTGTTGTTTTTGTCTCTATCCAGGTGCCTCCTCGTTCACAGAAGCGATGAAGATTGGCAGTGAGGTGTACCATCACCTGAAGAAGGTGATCCTGAAGAAATTCGGTCTGTATTCAATAATTCTAGGCGCCACCTTGTATCTTTTCATTTTTTATTTTTCTATTGTGTTGATGCCAAACATGAATGTGACTGATTTTTGGTCAGTGATCAAAGTGAATTGTTGTCGTAGTAAATAGTGTCTCCATTTTTCTTATAGACTCCACAATGGCATAGGCTTCTTTCTCAACAGCTGAATGCCTGGTTTCACTTGGGACAAAGTTCGTGAGAAAAAGGCT
>NW_024094849.1:0-9320 GCF_014356525.2 Nilaparvata lugens
AGGCGCCACCTTGTATCTTTTCATTTTTTATTTTTCTATTGTGTTGATGCCAAACATGAATGTGACTGATTTTTGGTCAGTGATCAAAGTGAATTGTTGTCGTAGTAAATAGTGTCTCCATTTTTCTTATAGACTCCACAATGGCATAGGCTTCTTTCTCAACAGCTGAATGCCTGGTTTCACTTGGGACAAAGTTCGTGAGAAAAAGGCTACTGGTCGAGAATTTTGTGTTAATGTTGCACCAATTGCAAAGTCTGATGCATCTGTCTCAATTTGAATGGTACATTTTCATCAACAAAGAGCAGTACCGCGGAAGCAATTTCATTTTTCAACAATTCCAAGTTTCCATCTGATCTTGAGATAGAGGGATTTCTGTATGTGGACAAGGGGGTGAATCTTTTGAGAAAAGTTTTTAATCCATCGGGAGTAATGAGCAGTAATCCCATGAGTCGTTCATTTCTTTAGCATTTCTTGGGGGGTGAAAGTTCATGAGTGGTGCAAGGCGTTCTGGTCAGGTTTAATTTCTCCATGTTTTATCTCATACCCAAGGAACTTCAATGATTTTTTTGAAAATTTACGAGAAAATTATTTCAAGAGTAAATGAATGGCGAAAACCGCACATCAATTCAAATAGGATCCCCAAATGAAGCCTACCGTCAAATTTATTCTTGTAAAAGAAAAATATTCAGCTGTTTCAATAATTTTCAACAGCCTTGTGTAGGTCAACCGTATGTAAGTCCACCGAGTTGAGGGTAGTAGGTTAGAGTATGATCACATTGGATGCGTTTATGTGAAAGTACACGCTTGGTTATGCATGACCGAGCGCGCAGATGAGAAACGCAAAAGACAAAAGGAGCACTCACACTGAACGCAAGTGCACTTGATAGATGGATAGATTTATTAAACATGGACTTTAAACAAAAATCCCAATTAAATGTTGTAAATCAACTCGAAGACTTCTGCTACAGCAAATATCAACAACAGGGTTAACAGCTAGATGGAAATTTGCAGTAGCAGAAGTCTCCGGGGTAATTTACAGCATTTAATTGGGATTTTCGTTTAATAATAATAATTATTCATTAATAACCATTTGAACAAATGCAATTTCTAATTCATTTCCTTTATTAGGTAAATCACATTGATAGATAGATGGATAGATTTATTAATCTCAGATTTTATTGATTAAACTTTAAATTATTACAAGATACAAATGTTGTGGGCGAAGTTGAGGCAATAACAGCCATCTCTTCCACTCAACCCAGACTCACTTGCTGGTTGCGTTCAGTGTGAGCAGCTATAGACAAGTCACAACGTGTTTCAATGACTCTTTCCAGATTTTGTTTCTCGGCTCATGCATGATCTGACGTACACATATAGAAACCAATGTGATCACACCTTTAGGTTAGGTTGGTACCTTTGTGCCATGCGTCGAGTAGCCGTTCCTCATCGCTAAGCCGACGTCGACGGCGCATGCGCTGTGACTGACTCGTTTCCGACCACGGAAACATAACCTCCACTGATCAATCTACACAACATTACACACCACAGTCAACAACACTCGATTCCTCGTTTTTGACTAGTTTCATCAATATTCTGTGATAGCTCACCAATCACTAAAAAAGTTACAAATGACAAGTTACTCCTGCTTTTTATCATTACCCTATTGGCTGTTTTTTTTTTTCAATATTGTGATAGCTTACCAATTACTAAAAAAGTTACAAATTACAGCTCCTGCTTTCTATTACTATCCTATTGGGTAGTTTTTTTCAATTCTGTGATAGCTTACTAATCACTAAAAAAAGCAAATTTTAAAAGTTACAACTCCTGCTTTCTATCACTAGCCTATTGTCTGTTTTTTTTAATTATGTGATAGCTTATCAATCACTAATAAGTTACAAATTACAAGTTACAACTCCTGCTTTTTATCACTAGCCTATTGGCTGTTTTTTTTTCAATTATATGACAGCTTATAAATCACTAATAACTAACAAATTACAAGTTACAACTCGTGCTTTCCATCTCTAGCCTCCTATTGGCTGTTTTTTTCAATTCTGTGATAGCTTACCAATCACTAAAGAAGTTACAAATTACAAGTCACAACTCCTGCTTTTAATCAATAGCCTATTGGCTATTTTTTAATTCTTTGATAGCTTACCAATCACTAAAAAAGTTACAAATTACAAGTTACAACACTGATTTTCATCACTAGCATATTGGCTGGTTTCATTGAATCAGTGACAATTTATAAATCACTAATAAGTTACAAATATAGTGGAATATTACTCATTCATTTCAATAGTCTTAATTTAATTTATTTATTTATTTTGAGATACATATGAGAGCACAAGGATAATATCACATAATTGCTCTCTTAGGGCTACTTGTAAGTTTTATTACATAGAATTACTATGTATGTAAGAAAATTAAAAAGTAGATACTAGCATTTCTGACATCGTTCTATGTTATGTCTGCATCATTTTATCTTTGTAAATGTCTATCTCTTTCCTTTGTACCTGACCTACTTGACAAGATCCAAATATATGTTATAAATATATTTTTTATCAATAAAATTATTCTATTCCATTGGCTGGTTTTATAAATGGACCTAAAGTGATTATACAAAACTAATAAGCAACAAATTAATTAAGTTACAGTTAATAATCAATTTGTCCTTTTGACAGGTGTTTTTCATCAATATTGGCTGGGGTTATAGATAAACTGATAACGTATAAATCACTGATTCCTTATACATTATCAGTATAATCGATATATTGAAGATACCCCTAACAACTACTTATTTAGATCATGAACAATGAAGTAAGCGACTCCCTTTACATTCCTTGGTTCCTATAATGCTTCAATTGTTTCCATAAAAATCAAAGTATTTAAAGTTTTTGATTGAACATAACAAAGAAATGGTCATCACGTTTTCACAAATAGATCAAGAGGGAAAGATTTCAAGAAGTAACAAATTTTTATTTAAAAAAAATCAACAGGTTTCCCACCAATGTCACACAAGAAAAACCCAATCCAGTTCAAGATTTCACAAGTGGCCAATTAATTTGAATAGATCACGGTCCCAACAAACATTTGAGAAAATCCAACGCAAGAGAAAATCTAGCAATTTAGAATGAAAGGAATCCGTTCAAATTTCGCTAACGTTTCTCTGTGATAATGAACTGGGTATTTTGTTGTTATTTTTAGTAGAAATGTCAAAGTCTCACTCGAGGGTCAATCTCATTCATCTAATATTTCATTCAGAACAATCCCGAAACATTTTACAATGTTATTTGTCTGTTTCATTCATTAGTTGAGTTATGAGTAGCAATTTCTAGCAAGAGAAAATCTAGCAATTGAGGATTAAGGGAGTTCATTAAATTTTTCTAATTCTCATCTCTGTGATAATGATACAGGGTAGTTTTGTATGTCTACACACATTTTACCTCTGTGATTTGTCTGGTTCATTCATTAGATGAGTTATATTAGTAATTTCTAGCAAGAGAAAATCTAGCATTGAGGATAAAGGAGTTCATTTAAAATTTTTCCATTCTCATCTCTGTGATAATGATACAGGGTAGTTTTGTATGTCTACAACATTTTCCTCTGTGATTTGTCTGGTTCATTCATTAGTTGAGTTATAAGTAGTCATTTCTAGCAAGAGAAAATCTAGCAATTGAGGATTAAGGGAGTTCATTTGAATTTTTCTAATTCTCATCTCTGTGATAATGATACAGGGTAGTTTTGTATGTCTACACACATTTTACCACTGTGATTTGCCTGGTTCATTCATTAGATGAGTTATAAGTAGTAATTTCTAACAAGAGAAAATCTAGCAATTTAGGATTAAAGGAATCCATTTGAATTTTGTGAATCATTATCTCTGTGATAAAGACACAGGGTAGTTTTGTTTATTTGTTCGTTTATTAGGAAAATGTCTCAATGTCTTACCAAGTGAAACAGCACATCATCTCATTTATCTAATTCATTTTTATCAACCCATTCCTACAAAATAACAATCCTGACACATTTTAACACTGTGATTTGTCTGTTTCATTCATTAGCTTAGTTAAAAGTAGTAATTTATATAGTAATAATTCATCAGTTTCATTCGCAAATTGTTTCTTGAGTTACTTATTACTATAGTGAGGTTCACGTTATAACGGCAGTGGGAGAAGATAGGCGAACAACATTGCCGATCCTCACTGTCTTGTCAATGCCTTGTTGGCGGTAGCTGATACAGGTCTATAAATGGAATATTTTTAATTCACTTTTTTCTATGTATTTAAACACGACATGCAGTCAAATATTTAAGCAAATAATTAAAAACTCTTACTGACTGTAGTACTTTCAACCGTCTAGCGATCATTTTCAAAACAATCACCTTTAATATTAATTGTTCATTCTCGATTAAAATGATAAATTATATTTTATTGAGCAAGAAATCATATTTTTCGATAATTTTATAATGAGTTTTCATAATTAAGATGAAATATTTTGTTAATTGATTATCAATTCTACATTGCTAAAAGCCGATCTGGCAACAAAGCAATGCGAGAAAGAGATAGCGCTATCCGCTTTGTTGAATGATAGACAAGGATAGCGATACCATTGCTAATCAAACACTGCCATTATAACGTGGACCTCTCTATAGTGATATTTTGGTGCACTTTGTTCCAATATCGTTGTATTTCGATAGTTTAATAGCAATTATTTATCTTGCATTGGAGTATTTTGTAGTTTATTTGGTAGTATTTGTTCTTATTGACTCCAATCTCATAGTACCGTATTTCTTTTTAATAGCATTACTGACATATTTAAATAATACATAGAGAACTATTTAAAATGTAGGTTTTAATTTTCTGTCAGTTAAATCTATAAAATTCTACTACATTTTGTGCAAAATTAAGATTGAATAATCCCAAAAAGAATTTCTGATCTATCCTCATTTCATTTCAAAAGAAATCTAAAAGTAGTAGTTTTTCTTGTCTTTTTATTTTTTTTTTACCTCTTCTCAATTTGCTTTGTAACTGTAACCTTCTTTTTTATTTTAAGTATTTTTTTTCTGCCCAAACAGGTTTTTGTAACCTTTGGGATTATTTCCATGTATATTTGATTTTTTGTAATGTTCTTCAGGGTATGATTGTGATTTTTAGTTATATGGTGATTGTTTCAGTGACTAGTAATTTCATGCTCTGTATATATTTAAAAAATGGAAATAAATGATTGAATCTGAATCGAAAAGTAGTATGGTGTGGGAATAAATAATATGTAATTCCCACAGTCTGATGATGACCTACAAAGGTCGAAAACGATCGTCACTACCAAAGTAAGTGCATTTTCACTCCATAAGTGTTTTTAAAATTCAAGTGTAAATAGAAGTTTAGTAGAAGGGTTCCAGTTTCATTGTGGGTACATATTTTCTAGATGGAGTTCCAAATAATTTTTCAAAACTTTATATCAAATAAGCAGAAAATATAAAACAAAAATAGTGAACTGAATTACAAAAGCAAAAAGTAACTGATCCACAGACCGGCATCTAATCTACCTAAAAAAATCATTGGATCCGAAACAAAAATAGTGAACTGAATTACAAAAGCGAGAAGTAACTTATCTACAGACCACATCTAATCTACTGAAAAAATCAATTATTTGATATTCAGGATCTAAAGATTCCACAACAAAACAGTTTGAATACCACTCATTTAAACGGATAGATTCATTAAATATGTATGATTATTTGCACTTAATAACATTACAAGTGATGTGGGCGTAGTTGCGGCAATAAGAGTTCCCTCTTCCACTTAACCCACAAAGTTAGAGAGATTTAAACGGATAGATTCCACACAAAACAATTTCACTAATTTAACGGATAGATTCAAGTGGCATTGAATATCTGGTCTAAAGGTTAAGAGCAGATATTTAAGCTGCGTTTACACCAAAGTTGTCAACAAAATGTTAATAACTTAATCCTTATAGATTCTATTAGATTGAACGGAACTTGACAAACACATATGTTCATCATGTGTATGATAAGTTATATTCAATCTAATAGAATCTACAAGGATTAAGTTATTAACATTTTGTTGACAACTTTGAATATAACTTATCATACACATGATGAACATATGTGTTTGTCAAGTTCCGTTCAATCTAATAGAATCTATAAGGATTAAGACATTTTGTTAATAACTTTGGTGTAAACCCAGCTTTAAATATTATCCCTATTCAAATACCCCCCCACACAAACACCCCAACCCCAACACAGACGACAAGATTTGCCCAACAAATAAGCTCTTAAAACCACATACGGTATTCCAACACCGGGAATTATTTCACCGGGATTATTTTACATAATTTAACACTGGGACAATTAACCAGCACAAATTTAAAACAGAAAAACTAGAACTCAGAACTAAAAAAACTAGTACTAAGACATTTACGGGATTACTTTTCACATAATCCGACACCGACGATTGACCAGCACAATTAAAAAATCGAAAAACTAAAACTCAATACTAAAAAACTACTAGCACATTTGAGAACTAGCTGTAGTGATATTCTATTCAAACTGCCAGCAACGTTCACAGATCATACCAATGCTTCATATTCAACCAATACTGATAGTTTCCAAAGTGAACTGCACTATAGTATTTGTAGTAAAGCACACAGAGAGCGCCACCAACTCTAACTGTGAATGAAGTACATCGCTATAATTAGACGAGACACAAATAGATGAGGAGACCGAGTCGAAGGCTGACGGCTGAAGGAGGCTTAGTGCAAAAGATCGCATCACAATAGACAATTGTCAATATCTTCAGAGATCTACTCTCCTAGAAAACGATGGAGCTATCAGCTGTGACAGGTTAAAGACAAGGATAGCAACTCCGATATGAATCAGCTCTCCGTTCACTGATTAGACGTATATTATTTTTGTGTAGTAGCAGCAAAAAATAGATACTCTTGTATCCTCTTTGGTAAAGGTGAAGATGATAAAGGTAGCAGCAGATGTTAGTATTGGATAAAAATACTAGAAGTTATCACAATAAAAAATTATTGATATTTCAAGATATTTGTTTCGGATGTTACACCATTTCCAATCTCTGTTCTAATCACTTACTGCGTTAAACCATAGAGAAACATTAGCGTAAGTAGATAACCCATGGTATAGGGAATTTATGTCGCAACTTTTACTGTTATCTCAAGCCGATTACTGTCGATTATTGTAAATTTTTACTGTTTTGTGGGGATGAGAGTGTATAAACGGCACAATATGAGAGACTACCAGTGTCACACAGCTTCATGGGAAAGAATTACATGAACTATCGGCTTGGGATAACAGTGAAAGTTGCGACATAAACGCCCTATACCATGGGATATCTACTTATGCTATCGTTTCTCTATGATTAAACAGAGACTGATGAAACAAACGAAACCAGTCTATTGAAGTTTCAATAGATTTTTTATTATGATAACTTCTAGTATTTTTATTCAATAATTAAGATTCAATAATACCTTTACTGAAGAGGATAAAAGAGTCTATCTATTTTTCTATGCTACCACACAAAATAATATACGCCTAGTCAGTAAACCGACAGCATATCATTCGAGTAGATATTTAAAATCAATTATGACTCTACATTGAAAGAGTAATAATGAGAATGGAAGTTAGAACTGAATAAATATTATCATGTATAATCGAATAACTGAAAATTTTGAAAAATTGATGAACTGTAAACATAATCTACTTCATCAAACATTAACCCAAATTCAAAAAAATAAAAGTTTTGGACTGAGCCTGTTGTTCATTCTCAACCATTTATGTGTCTTATTTATTATTAAATGTACTTTTAAATAAATGAATGAATGAACAACATCAGCACAATTGAATGTTTAGAACGAACCATTCAACACTATTATTGATTACATTGATAGTTTGGGTTTCGCCTTAGGCCCGCCGCAAAGTAGACCAACGCTAATCCACGAAAAGCAACCCACGCCGTATGATGATTTGTAAACCATTGTATAAGAATTATTCACATTCAATCAGCTGACAAGTGGATTATTCATTGCATGTATTACACAGATGTCTAGAGAAGCCTAGACATGGTTCACAAAACATCCACGGCGTGGTTTGCTTTTCGTGGATTAGCGTGATTCTACTTTGCGGCGGGCCTTAGTAGAAGAAAAACTCACTTGATAATAATTATTAAAAAGATACTATTTTTCAACTTTTCTAATACTCTTTCAGATAAGAATAAGCGACCAAGAAACGCTAACATGCCGTGTGAAAAAGAGATTAAAGTGGGAAATTGACACAAAACGATAACAAGAAGGTGGGTGAGTCCTAGCTGATAAGGCCACAAGAGAATTGATAACAAATTGCAACTTTCCGACACCGAAAGGTGTTTTTCAACACATCGAAACAATTGCAACAAAAAAATGACGTCAACATTCAATTTTAGACTTCAATTTTCCTCATCCTGACCTTGAATTTAATTCTGAAATTTACTAACTAGTCATGGAGAGATTATACTTTAATGACAATAATTTCTCCCATATAAAGCCTCAGATAGCTACAGTCTAGGTGCATTATAGAGATGATCAAACCCATATAACACGTGATTGCTACAGTGAGGCAGCGATTGATTTTCTTCACAGAATATGACCTGCGATGATTCGAGTTAAATATTTTTCAGTAAGTGACCGAGCGAAGTGAGTCTAAGATTCAAGTCGAAGGTTTGGCATTTCTCTTAAGGTTTAAATGTTTATATGTTGCGCATTTAGAATGTTTAAATGTTTATATGTTGCGCATTTACGGCGAACGCGGAATAATTTTCATGAAATTTGACAGGTATGTTCCTTTTTTAATTGCGCGTCGACGTATAACAAGGTTTTTTGGAAATTTTGCATGTCAAGGATAATATAAAAGGAAAAAGGAGCCTCCTTCATACGCCAATATTAGAGTAAAAATCAGACTATAGAATTATTCATCATAATCAGCTGACAAGTGATTACACAGATGTGTGGAGAAGCCAGTCTATTGCTGTATTTCCATAAGGTCTATAGTTTCAATCAGGTACTTGTAGATGAGAATACTGCGTGAGGTCTACTGTTCACATAACTACTAGTAAGACCAACAATATGGATTCTCTTTAAAGCCTGGTTTTCACTAGTAGAGTTAGTGGTCGAGTAACTGGCCTACTAACTCTACCGAGCTAACTCTACTCTACTTACTTAGTCGAGTAACTGTTTCATCATTACAATGAAATAGTAGGTAAAGTGTGGTTTGTCAGTGAACAGAACAACCTTAAAATGTTAAT
>NW_024094850.1:0-9037 GCF_014356525.2 Nilaparvata lugens
TGATCAATATGAGATAAATATATGATTCATATATATGTCCCATATGACCAGGTGATAATATATAGAACAATATTATTATCTACTATTTTTCACATTTTTTATTTTTTTTTTTGTTATTTTGTATTATGATTGTTTGTGAATTAAATGAATTGATTCATTGATTGATATTATACATCTTCTTTTTATTGGAAATTGAATTGTGTAAAAAAATATCGTATTGTGTGGACGCAAAACGGGTTTCTACCAGTTGTCTCAATAAGAATTACTAAATTATTTTCAAATAGGCCTAAGTTAGAGTATCATAATAAGATAGACAGTGCTGTGAAGAAATACCTATCCAAAGAATATAAATAGCACTTCAATGATTGTGAGAAAATTAATTACTTAAATAAATCAATGAATATTGAAAGAAGATTGATGATTGAAGATTTATGAAATATTGATAGGAGATTGAAAATAAGGAACAACATGAAAAAGTTAACATGAGAAAGTTAATTAACTCACCAAAAAAATGAAAATTCCAAACACAATTTGCAGACAAATGTAAGAGTTTGCATAAAAAATTCGAAAATCAGAGCCATAGTTCAAATCTCTTACTTTCCTGTTGGAAAAATTGAGAACAATATTATTACCCGTATATTAGGATATTCTTTATCCTAGGTAGTAGCACATGAATCCAAATTGATACATTTATAGTGAGGTCCGTAATGGCAGTGGAGAAAGATAGAACAACGTTGCCGAACCTCTGTCTTGTCAATGCCTTCTATAGACGGTAGCTGATACAGGTTTATTGATGTAATATTAACTGTTCATTCTCATTTAAAATAATCAATTATATTTTATAAAGCAAGAAATTACGTTTTTAAATAATTTCATAATGAATTTTCATGATTACGGTGAAATATTTTGTTAATTAATTATTATTCTACATTGCTAGGAGAAGATAAAATTATGGAGCTTGAGCTAGCAATGGAGGAGATCGAATGGGATGTTTTAGGCTTAGCTGAAATCAGGAGAAGCTACGAAGAAGTAGTAGAGCGAAATAGTGGGCATATCTTCTGTCACTCAGCAGCCACAAGAGGGAACAGAGGAGTTGGCTTTTTTGTGAATAAACAACACAAAAATAAGATCACCGAATTTAAACCCATATCAGACAGAATTGCGTTCATGAAAATATCAATTGGAAACAATAAGCTAATGATAATACAAGTACATGCACCAACATCCGACAGTAATGAGGAAGAAATAGAATTTTTTACGAGAGACTAGAAGGTATAATGATACAAAAACGAGCAGGAGAAAGACTAATAGTGATGGGAGATTTCAACGCAAAGATTGCAAGGAGCGCTGAGATGGGGGAAGCTAGTATTGGAAATGAAAGAGGCGAAATGCTACTGGATTTTGCCCTAAGCAATAATCTCAAGATTGTAAATATGCTATTTAGAGGAAGTATTGAAGCAAGTGGACATGGAATCCCAATTGGAGGCTTGCATGAGATCGACTACTTTTGGTGGAGCAGAGGAACAAACACTGTACAACACTAGCCGTAATGAAAACATTCAAGTACGACTTGACCACAGAATGCTGATGAGTGAATGAAGCTACATAAAAGAAGGTTTTTCATCAAACAAAGAAGAACGAGAATAGAGGAGACAAACAGTGGAAGATATGTTGAAAATTTAGCAGAAGAAATTAGAAAACTACATATAACTCAAAACAATAGTATTGAAGAAATATATACCCGACTTGTACATTCGATTCGAATAGCTTCCAACAGATTGGAAAGAGTACAGAGAGGGGAAAAAGAAGAAGCAAGAAAATCTCAACTGAAACAATGAATTTGATTGAAGAACGTGTGAGATTGAATAGAATTGTTGAGAAGACAGACGAGGAGAAGGAGGAGCACAAAATCTCAGAAAAAAAGTACGAGCAAGAATTAGGAAAGAGAAAAGAATACGAAGAAAAAGAAAATGTAATAAATTCAATAATGCTGACAACAGGGTCAACTAAAAAGATCAATCAAGAGCTCAGCAGTACTAGAAAAAATGGATTGCCAAATTGATACAGAAGGTGGGATTGCGACAGAAAGAAGTCGAATTATAGACCATATATCAGTATTTTATGAGAATTTATACAAGAAGGACAATGGAGACGAAAGATGGGCTATACGAGGAAAATCACAAGCGACTGAATTCGATTTTGAAGCAGCGGAAATATTAGAGGCAGAAATATTCAATGCTATTAAAAGTCTTAGGAAAGGTAAAGATGATGGAATCACAGGCGAAGCAGTGATTACAGGATTTGAAAAACTATTGAAGCCGCTAAAACTTTTATTCAACAAAATCTTGAGAGAAAAAACAATACCTCTAGCATGGAAGAGAAATAAAGTGATTATAATATTCAAGAAAGGTTCAAGACTGGATGTTGAGAATTATAGACCAATCACTCTCCCCTCAGTGCTGTATAAAGCTATTCGCTTCCATAATTAAAAATAGATTACTGAACAAAGTTTATGAAAATCACCCCACTGAGCAAGCAGGATTCAGGCCAGGATATTCTACAATAGATCACCTTCAAGCTGCAAATCAGATAATAGAAAAATCGATGGAATATAAACATAACCGCTCTACCTATGTCTAGTGGAATACCAAAAAGCATTCGACAGTGTGAGTCATTGCAGGATGGGGATGCCCTCGAAGAAGCTGGCATAGACAGAATGTACATTGACGTGATTAGAGTCTATATGATAATACAGAAATCTATGTGGAGCTGGAGAGAAAAGGAAAGAGCATAAAATTGAGAAAGGATTGAAAACAGGGCTGCCCACTCTCCCAATATTATTCAACTGCTGCTTGGATTACATTTTTCGAAGGCTGGAGGGAAGTATAGGGCCTCAGAATTATGGGAAAAAACTATCAAATATTAGATTTGCGGATGATGTGATGGTTGTGGCAGAGAGCGCCGAGCAAATGGAAGAGATGATGAAGGAACTGCTGAAGGCTAGCAAAACGATTGGCCTCCACTTGAATGCTCAGAAGACCAGATTAATGACAAATTCCGAAAAAATAAGGGTAGAAATCGACTGTGGAATTCTTGATTACGTGGAAGACTACGAATATCTGGGCCAGGGTATATCGTTTGTCAACAGATCTGTGAAAGAAATCAAGCACAGAATTGATAAAGGGTGGAAGAAATATTGGGCACTGAAACGCATCTTCAAGGGCAATTACTCAAATAATTTGAAAGGAAAAGCGCTATCCATGTGTGTCTATCCGACGATATTGTATGGCTCGCAAACATGGGCGCACAGAGTACTTGGACAGGAGGTTGGAGACCACACAAACGAAAATACTGCGTAGCATTCTTCGCATAAGGCTGTGAAGTCAAGAAACACTGATATATGAGAAGAGTGCGCGTCAAATACCTACAACGAGAGGCGCACATATTGAAGTGGAAGGGGGCGGGCCACGTCGCGAGAATGGACGAAACCGGTGGACCAGGACTTGCACTGAGTGGGTGGCCGAGGGACAGGACCAGGAGCAGAGGACGGCCACCAACCCGATGGAGGACGAGCTATGTCAAAGGGTAGGACACGCATGGGCAACCACTGCAAGAAATCGACAGTTGTGGAACAAAATAGTGTCTAAGTATAATTCCAAGAATATTGTGAAAAAGATTTAAAATCCTGTAAATTTGTAAATAGCTTGATAAATTGCCAACCTATCATTTTACCTCATACAAGAGAGGCTTTTGTTCAATTATGAATGCCAATAAAGCTTTTATTATTATTATTGCTAAAAGACGATCTGGCAACAGAGCAAAGCGAGGAAGAGATAGCGCTATCCGCTTCGTTGAATGATAGACAAGGTTAGCAATAACATGGCAAAATCAAACACTGTCATTATAACGTGAACCTCACTATAATACTGTATATTGAGAGGTAAGAGCTATTGTGATCTATAGATTAGAGATATTGAGAGTTGAGATTAAAACTTTTATGAAGTTGTATAGGAATTTGAGTTGATCATTTTCAAGGAAACACATTAAACGATTTTCAAAAAATCATATTAAATAAAAAAAACAATCCGACCATTAAAATAATAGTTTCAAAACTAAATATTAAGAATTTTTTTTCTTTAATATTGAACCTATCTATCTCTTATTAAAAATTATATTCTGGCTCAGTTCTACAAAACCATATTAGAATCTAACTGTGATTAAAATTTTAAATTCCACAAGAACCAATCAGAAATACTTTCTTTAAAAATAAAACCTTTTCTTATTGGTTCTCGTGACATTTAATTATGATTAAATTTCGACAGGCTTTTGGGCAACCGGGCCTAGCCTAAGACTCTGATTTTGTAAATACCACTATACATCTAAATTTAATACCAATATAGTGGTATCATCAACATCAGAGTCTTTTTTACTTTCCTTGCCCTACTACCATAGGTAAGGAAAGTATTGCTTTCCAAAAAAAATTAGGTAATCCAATTTCAAGTTTTTCTATACGTTTCAAGGTCCCTGAGTCCAAAAACATGATTTTTGGGTGTTGGTCTGTGTGTGTGTGTGTGTGTGAGTGTGTGTGTGTATGTCTGTGAACACGATAACTCCATTCCTAATTAACCGATTGACTTGAAATTTTAAACTTAAATAAGGTCCTTATACCATGAGGACTCGACAATAAGAAATTCAATAAATTCAATTCAAGATGGCGGAAAAAATGGCGGATAATTACTAAAAAAACCAGGTTTTTCACGATTTCTCAAAAACGGCTCTAACGATTTTCTTTAAATTTATACCATGGATAGCTATTTATAAGCCCTATCAATGACATGAGTCTCATTTCTGGGAAAATTGCAGGAGCTGCGTAATATTCTCGAGAAAAATGGAGGATAATGACCAAAAAACCATGTTTTTCACGGTTTTTTCGAAAACGGCTCTAACGATTTTCTTCAAATTTATACCATGGATAGATATTTATAAGCCCTATCAACTGACATGAGTTCATTTCTGCTGGGAAAATTGCAGGAGCTGCGTAATATTCTCGAGAAAAAATGGCGATAATTACTTAAAAAACCATGTTTTTCACGGTTTTCTCGAAAACGGCTCTAACGATTTTCTTCAAATTTATGCATGGATAGCTTATAAGCCCTATCAACTGACATGAGTCTCATTTTTAGGAAAATTGTGCAGGAGCTGCGTAATATTCTCGAGAAAAATGGCAGATAATTACTGAAAACCATGTTTTTCACGATTTCTCAAAAATTACTCGACTGATTTATTCAAATTCATACTCTGTAGTTATTTATCAGCTCCATCAACTGGCATGAGTCTCCTTTCTGGGAAAAATGGGGGGTTCACCCCATCCTTGAGAATGGACTTTGTAACCTCCTTCTCGTGCATGAGGTAGGTAGGTAGTAGAGCAGTCTATAAAAATAACACATAGTCGAGATATTTCATCTGTAGAATAGCTGTTTTGACGACTTTTAAAAAAATCATCGGATTTCACAATTACACCAAGGAAAAAAGTACTCTGAAAACAATTATATACTCACATAAACAGTAGTCTGATCGTAGTTTCAAATAATTATGTTGCCGCAATGTCATTATGTTATTTCTCTAAATTATTGTCGTTTAAGAATGAGGCTCCCAGTTCAATGACCAAGGAAAGTTGTGTGAGTGTACCACACCAGATTTTTTTAATATGAAGAAATACCACTAGATAGCTTCCCATATCACGCCTCCAATTCTTTGAATAATATATACGTTTTTGAATGATATAAATTTCTAATTCAGTAGTATGAACTGAATATAAATTTTATATTTTTATTTTAAAATTATATACTGTGATTTGTCCTTATCCTAGTATATTTTATATCCTATTATATTAAGCGAGCAATTTCTGTATATTTATTTCTGGTTATATATTATGTTCAACGGATCTCGAAAACGGCTCTAACGATTTTCACGAAATTTGGAACATAGTAGGTTTATGATATATTCATCCTTGGAAAACACATGATAATTTCGTCGTCTCTCGATAACAGAAGATGCGTGTGCCTGTGTGGGAGAGAGACAGAATTATTTCCAGCTGTGTACTCATAATCAATCTGCGAGAAATTTTATGTAGCTGGACAATTTAATTAATGAAAAAATATAAAATTTATATTCAGTTCAATATCGGGGCACCGAGCTATTTTATATTTTTCTATTAATGTATAAATGAATAAATGAATAATGAATAAATGAATTTAATCGACTT
Source organism: Nilaparvata lugens (assembly GCF_014356525.2). Lineage (NCBI taxonomy): Eukaryota > Metazoa > Arthropoda > Insecta > Hemiptera > Delphacidae > Nilaparvata > Nilaparvata lugens. The sequence goes on from NW_024094850.1 coordinate 6,266, forward strand.
GATCAACATAATTTGATTTGTTGACATGACATGATCCTCCTAAACTAGAGTATATCATAATTTTTAAAGTTGATCATTTTTTGACAATTTTAAGTGATTAGTGAGTGTTATTCAATTTGGTTTGTAAATAATCTGAATTATAATTTTTTTGTTTTCAAATGTTTGAACAGAAAATTGAACCTGAATTCAAGTGTATGGAAAATAACCTACTTTCTGGAGTATTTATAGTGTATCAATCAAAATTCGGGGAGGAAACAGTTTTGGGCTGTGCCTGTTAGTACTTCCCCAATCATTTTAAAGAATTGTGTTCGGTTTATCAAAAGTCAATAAATAAATAACGAGCGAAGCTTGGTGCCCCGATATTGAACTGAATATAAATTTTATATTTTTATTTTTAAATAATATACTGTGATTTGTCTTTATCCTAGAATATATTATATTATTGTGGAATGCTGATTCTGAGCCTGTGTCTGCATTAATCCGCGTTTACACCAGAGTTTCCAACGGTGATTTCAACAAATTTTGGACACTTTGTTGCCAATTTCTTAAAAAGCACATCAATATTTATTTCTATAGAAACAATTGATAACTTGAGAAACCTATTTGTGAAGAACATTTTGTTGACAACTCTGGTGTAAAAAGTAGCTTTAACTACATTGTCATATTCAATATTATTTTCAACTTTATTTCTGCGATTGAATAAAAATAATAAGAAATTGTCAAAAACCACAGATTTTATTGAAAGTTTTATTTATTACTACATACTTAATGTATTATTTATAGTACGGTATCCATTATATTTTTAATATAAGTACTTATTGTGAATTGTTGTGGAAAATAAATCAATATTATATAGTTAGAAAGCGGAGTTTATCAGAGATTGACAATGGTGTAACAACCGAAACCAGTCTAACATTCAATAAAATCTGTAGTTTTTGAAAATTTCTTAGTATTTTTTCATTTAACATGAATAATTAGGCTGTAACAATATCAACTTCTCAACTACACAAAAAAGTTATATCTGAGAAGTTTTTTTTTCAATAAATTTGATTGAAATTGAAAAAAGCATGATTATTACCACAGAGTCCCCCATGCTCTATTAGGCTCAACTCACACTCACGCGACTCAAGTCGACGCTAGTCTCTTCTCGACTCAGCATGTGTTTTCAAATGGTGACATTCAGACCAGTCGATTCTAGTCTCCGCGACCTCGCCATTTGAAAACACATGCTGCGTCGAGAAGAGACTAGAGTCCCAGTCTCTCCTCGACTTGAGTCGCGTAAGTGTGAGTTAAGCCTTAGGGTACGTTTATGTCGGAGCTGCGATTAGTGATAAAAGCTGCGATTCTAGCAACGCGTAGATAATACCAACGTGCTTTCTAATAGGCCTGTTTATGTCGGAGCTGCGATGAAAATCGATCTTGAGTCCTGACCATCGATAAGGCATCGATAATGCTCTGTTCATTTTCGAAGCTAGTATCGAGGCTAGTATCGAGTTGTAGAATACAAAGTACAAACATGACCAATTTTTTTTTCATGATTTGGGTTGATTTATATGTGGAGTTTCGTAAGCAAGGACATTTTCTTTACTTTATTAATATTTCTTATTCAATTACAAAATTCTTCTTATTGTCAATGATGATTATGAAAACATATATAACCTTGATGTATGCATTTCAAGAATAAATTCAATTGTTTCTATTTATCAAAGAATATAATTTCTTGTATAAACTTTCTTGTACCCTAATGTTAGCATTAATCGCTCCTCTCCCATGATAGGACTTATGTGATAATTATTCCAGTCCTTTTGGAGATTATTGGAAACTCTCGTCAAAATGTAGTCGAAAGTTTCTATTTCCATTGTCATATAGTCAAAAAAATTTTTTGGATGCTGTCTTAAATCTTTATACAAATGATGATACTCCCCAAATACATTCCTCTCCACATTGATAGGATGTGCATAATATTCACGTTCCCTACAACCTAGTTAATGCTTTACTGTATTCGATGCAAAAATAAAATCTTCATCAAATCACTCATTATAGCATACACAAATTGGTTTTTCAATACATGAACTCACGAATCAAGCTTTAAGCACGACTGTCGGCATGAACAGTCGATAGAGCTGAGCGCTACTCCCTACTCGCTTCTCTCATCGTTGCTAGGATCGTTTATCACAGCTCCGACATAAACGTACCCTTAGAGGAGACTGCGTTATCACTTACCTGAATATAGTTTGATGATGTATGGCAAGTTCTCTGACGACTAAACGCAGTCTGAGTTCATTCTGTACGTCATCTAACACACTCTAAACACTCCATCAATTTCATGAGCGTTCAAATGAAATAGCCGCATCTCTCCAATCAAATTATTTATAGACAACGTTTGTATGACATGAACGGTTGTCGTTAGCACAGCTGTGTAGTAGATATAGAACAGTTCCACTGAAGCCAAAGAAAATACTCGAAGAATCCGGTGATGTTTAGTGAAAAGGAGAATGGAGAATAGATGATGAAGGGAAGAGGAGATTTCCGACAGATTCAAGACATGCGTATAGTACTTGCTATATATGGTAGGTATTGAGACTTGACAATAGTCCATATTTTCTCTGGTAAAGTGCTTTCCATGCGCTAAAAATTTTGAATTCAAAGTTTCTTGCTTCAAGTGTTTGGTCAGAAAATTAGACAACATTTTATGAAGTGGAGAAAACATAACCTATTTTAATGAATCAAAATCCGGGGAAGGAACAGTTTTGGGCTGTGCCTGTTGATCAC
>NW_024094851.1:0-9242 GCF_014356525.2 Nilaparvata lugens
CTTGCTATATATGGTAGGTATTGAGACATTGACAATAGTCCATATTTTCTCTGGTAAAGTGCTTTCCATGCGCTAAAAATTTTGAATTCAAAGTTTCTTGCTTCAAGTGTTTGGTCAGAAAATTAGACAACATTTTATGAAGTGGAGAAAACATAACCTATTTTAATGAATCAAAATCCGGGGAAGGAACAGTTTTGGGCTGTGCCTGTTGATCACACACCAAATTATTTAATTGTGTATCGTTGAATCAATAAAAGAATAAAACACTTAATCGAGTGAAAATACCTGTTCTCTTGCCTTTCAAACGACTCCATTACTGCGTTTATTCTTTCTTGCAAGCTCTGCTGTGAGACGAGCTTAGTTCTGCTTGTATGGCACCTGACATGCGTTTAACCATGTTTTTCACATAAAAATAGGCCTGAACGGTACTGAGGCCCGGTTGCACAAAATCCTGTTAAAACTATTTTAACCGCGATTCAATTCCACGAGAACCAATCAGAGAAGCCTTCATTTTAAGGCAATCTTCTCTGAAGACTGTCTCTCACAGTGGTTCTCTAAGTTCAAAGACTGCCAGGAAACATAATATGCTGGCAATGAAGCCAAATACAGCATAGTAAAAAGGATGCAATACAGTTATGTATAAACACATTCACACTTTACACTGCTCTGCTTTTGACACTTTCACTCCACAACACTACACAACTTGAAAGTTTTTGTCCCCTTCAATTTGCGCAGCATAAGTGTTTTGTCAAGTAGGAGAACGACCTCTTCATTTTCATGCCGTTGTATCCTGTCTGCATGCTTGCGTGCGAAGCGCCCAATTTCCGATGAGACCAACTCCACCTCCAGATCTATGTGAATCTCGGCGTTTCGGATGGAGCTTGTAGTATCAACGATGTTCCTCAAAACTTTGTTCTGGAACCGTTGAGTAACATTCACATTGCTCTTGCTGGCACAGCCCCCACAGCTGTATTCCATACATCCATATGGGTGTCAGGATCTGCTTGTTTGAATGAGATGACGATATCCTTTACTAGCCAGAGTTAGGTCTTGTTCGCCTCTGTACCACACCCATCATTCAAATTTAGTTTGATCATTGATGTAAGGTTATGTCAAGTAGCTTTTCTACAAGACAAACCGTCTGAAATAGAATTATTGTATCTTGTATCAATAGCACAAAATCTCAAAAGATTTTTACTAGTAGTTCTGTGAACAGTAGACCTCACGCAGTATTCTCATCCACAAGTACCTGATTGAAACTATAGAACTTATGGAGATACAGCAATAGACTGGCTTCTCCACAAATCTGTGTAAACACTTGTCAGCTGATTTATGATAAATAATTCTATAGTCTGATTTTTACTCTAATATTGGCGTATGAAGGAGGCTCCTTTTTCCTTTTATATTATCCTTGAAATGCAAAATTTCTAAAAACGATGTATAAACGTCGACGCGCAATTAAAAAAGTATCAATACCTGTCAAATTTCATGAAAAACTATTACCGCGTTTCGCCGTAAATGCGCAACTTATAAACATTTAAACATTAAGAGGAATGCCAAACCGTCGACTTGAATCTTAGACCTCACTTCGCTCGGTCAATAATTATTTTTATCGTCTATCGTTGCTAAAATTGATGCTCTAATGAGACTTAGGCTTGTGCATGGATAGAATATAATATGATGCATGAGAAAGATAATGATGAGAGATGGATGAACTTTAGTTTCAGGAATATTCTGAACGACTGTGGAGTGAATTTCAAGAATATAAGTTGGAGTTAATTTGACTGACCATGAGTGGTCACCCTTTCAATAGGAGTACCAAGTGCAAGTCGCACATAAAATATTTGAAAATATGATTTGATCTGATCTGATCATAATAGCTTGAGCACGCCATGCTATACACATCTACAAAATATATTTTGAACAGGTTTCTTCCACATTTTTAATTGACTTTTAATCGAGGAAGCATTGGAGATGTAATAACTATGGATTAGTATAGAAATGAAGCATAGAAGATGCAAGTAATAGCCTACAATTACTTTTCATTTTCTACAATGATAGGTTCAAGATGCTAATAATTGAGAATTGCTCTATGCAAGATGGTATAAGACCATTTTAATTTCAATTATCAACATTTTTATGAGTTTATCTTAAATTTTGAATATCTCAAGTTACCAAAGTACTGAAGGGATAATTTCAGTAGATAATTTAAATGCCATAACTGCATGTTTTCATGAAATTTGAAAGAATATTCATATAAGAATAGATTTAAATATGAGATTGCATCTAATTGAGTATGGAATGATACCCTTCTTGGATCAAGCAATTCTCTTATACAATAATAAGTTAATAAAAAGCATCTTTTACATAAGAAGGAAAATCATTAGACAATAACTCTGTCCTTACAAAATTAACAATCAACAGAGCATTGAACAGTTGTAACATGAATTGAGTAATCTATAGGTGAAGCATAGAATATGCATGTAACTCAGTTTCTTTTCATTATCTTTTCTATATTAAAAACACAATTTTTACATTCATTTAGTATTTTTCTCATCATTTTCATTCTTTAGTATTTTTTTTAATTTTATTTTTATTTTTATTTTTTTTTTTAATTTTCATTTTATTTTTTTATTAGTATTTTTTTCTAGTAAATCTTTTTTTTATTCATTTTTTTTCATTTGTAGTTTTTTCTAGTAAATCTTTTTCATCTTTTTTTATTTCATTCTATTTTTTTTATTTTTTAGTAATTTTTCATTTTATTTTTTTTATTTGTAATTTTTTCCAGTAAATCTTTTCTTCTAAATCTTTCTTTTATTTTTCCATTGGATTTGACAATAGCTTGAAGATGCTATGTAGTTGAATTGCTCCATGCAAAAGGGGCATTAGACCATTTTTTCCAATTATCAACATTCTGTGATTTCTTCTATGTGTAAACTTTAAATTTTGAATAGCTCAAGTGACCAAAAGCACTGAAGGAATAATTTCAGTAGATAATTTATATGCCATAATTGCATATTTATATGAAATTTAGAAGAACATTATTATCAAAATAGTGTTTAAAAATAAGATTGCAACTATTAGATGGTCTGATACACTTCTTGCATGAAACAATTCAATCATCTAATACAATAATAAGTTAATAAGAAGCATCTCTTACAAGTAAAATTGGTAGGTAAATCAATACAAAATGACTACCTTTACAAGATTAACGATCAAAAGTCTAATAGAGAAGCATGAAAGATGCATGTCACCCAGTGACTGTTTCTATAATTTATCTATTAAATACAAAAAGTAAGCATTGAAGATGTATGTGAATGTAACACATTTACATTTTTAATTCTTTTACAAGTAAAATTAAATTCAATAGTGGCAACTTTGAAGATGTGTATAGCATAGCAAGCTCAGGTTTAACTGAACTAGATAGAGATGTCTATTTTCCGTTGATAGAAAAATACATACAACTGGCAAACAGATTCCAAAGAGTGAAAACTCTAGGATTGCAAAAATGAGAGGGATCAAGTGCTTTATAAGAGCTGCTGCAAGCATTCGGTACTGCTTTTGGATGGGTGACCGCTTCAAAAATGTTTTCATTCAAGTATTCCTTGCGAATATTGTTATTATATTATCCACCAAATATCGTGAATATTATTAATCCACCAACAACTCGGTGATTTGTAAACTATCAAAAATGTAGGCTCATTCATCTCTCAACATCCCTAAGATTGACCACACACTAGCCTAAGGACCAAGACACACAAGGCGTATCTCAGAAGAGTCGGCACGGCACGACAGAAGAGGAAGCTCTCCGATTGGCTGATTCTTGATACCTCAAATCAATTAGCCAATCGGAGAGCTTCCTGTCCTGTCGAGCCATGCCGACTCGTCTGAAAAACGCCTCATGTGTCTCGGCCCTAAAGGTGGCATGTGGATCTCGGCAGTTACTTCTATAATATAGCTTTCTATATTATATTCGAGCCATGCCGACTCGTCTGAAAAACGCCTCATGTGTCTCGGCCTAAAGGTGGCATGTGGATCTCGGCAGTAACTTCTATAATACAGCGTGATTTAAAAAGAATACCACAACTTTGAAAATCTGTATTAATCAAGGAAACATAATAGAAACTTGGGTTATAAATCAAAATGAAGAGTATTAAAATAAATTTTCCTCACTAAAAACAAGTTCACAAATGTTCAATGTGACCCCCTCCAGACACTCAAGTGATATCAATACGATTGTAAACTCTAAGGTTCAACTTTAAGAAATTTATATTGATTTTAAATTGGTAATCAATAATTTTGATGTAAAGTGGACTGTATTGAATAGAAAAGAAACAAGTGATATCTCTACAGAAACAAGTACATGCAATGAATATATAAAAGAACAACTCACCGAAAATCTGCAGAGTACCTAATGTAATATTTATATTATTGAGCTTACAACTCCAGGTAAGGTATTCAGGTGTCCCCGAGGTAGGAGATGAATCAAGGATGGTGAAAAGGCAAGCTTAATTGTCATCTACTGTTGGTAAATTCGGCTTCCATCATATAACGTTGCACATATATTTCTGACGAGATATTTACAATGTCTTTAAAGACTATAGATCGGTGAACTTTCCAATCGAAAAATAATAGTTTAAAACTTTCAACTAAAGGGAGTTTGGCAAACACTCTTCCAAACGTAGGTTTATGGTGTACGATTTAACACTAACGAAAAAATAATAATTTGAAGAACGATTTTCTTCTGGGAATGATCGACGAAAATTACCAATTCCCGACTCGAGGCAAGCTATTTCAAAGCGAGACTGAACTGAAAGAAAAAACCTACCGGCAGTGAGCGCGATGCACTCAAGTGAAAGAAATACGAACTGAACGAGGAGCGCGCGTCCAATTCAAAAACGAAAAATGAAAACTAGAGCTGGCTCCAACATCCCCCCCCGGCTGAAAAGCTATTTTCAGACAAGGCTAGAGAACAAAGAAACGAAAAAACAATGAATAAACGACGAAAGATATAAAAATAAAACAAAACGAGAATAAAACAAAAAATGCAAAAGGAAAATTATTGAGTAGGCAACGGATACAACTTTGTAGCCGGCCTTTTGAAGCGACCATTGGCGCACCGCACCATAGCCACTCGAACGACACCGTCAGCACCGGGAAATACTTCCTCAATCACCCCCAGAGGCCATTTCAACGGTGCGACATTTGGTTGATCCACTAGGACGATTGTACCAACCGTGAGAGGGGTGGAATCCTTACACCATTTCACACGGGTTTGTAATTCATGTAAGTATTCTTGCGCCAACGACTCCAGAAAGACTGAACCATTTGATTGACTAATTCAAACCGATCCAATCGATTCATTGGACGATCTTCCACATTTAACATAGGAAGGTACTTAAGAGGTGTCAAAGTGAGAAAATGAGCCGGTGTGAGGGCGAGGGGTTCACTCGGATCCGCGCTCATTTGACATAACGGGCGTGAGTTAAGTACAGCCTCAATTTGAACTAAGACAGTGTTCAATTCTTCGTAAGTCAACAACTGGTTACCAATAACTCGAAACAGGTGTGACTTTACTGATTTTATATTCGCCTCCCAAAGACCGCCGAAGTGAGGTGAACCTGGTGGGATGAAATTCCACTCAATGCTATGATCAGCAAGTTCATTCTGGAGCAGGTTTTGATATTCCTTGGAGTTCAGCATCCGTGACAATTTTATTAGCTCATCATAGGCGCCGACGAAGTTGGTACCATTATCGGAATACATGACCTTACAAGGACCTCGTCGAGCAAGGAAACGGCGAAAAGCTGATAAGAACATTTGGGTCGATAAGTCCGAAACTAATTCAATGTGAACGGCTTTAGTTGCCATACAGACAAAAAGACAAATGTACGATTTAAATATGAAAGGATTCCGACGCCTGGCCATGGTGATTCGAATGGGTCCACCATAATCAACTCCACATTGGACGAATGTTTAGACGACAGAGTTCTACAGGCTGGCAGATTGCCCATTTTTGGCGGTGTAAGAGTGGGACGATAGTGAAAACACTTGTTACATTTTCGTACATGACTCCTTATAAGGACACGGGCTGATAAAATCCAATATTTTTGTCTCAAAATAGACGCCAATAAATGAGGTCCAGCGTGACAGTGCTTTTCATGAAAATAATCAATCAAAAGCGTGACCAATGGATCATTTTTCGGTAATATAATCGGATGACAGCTGTCATAATTCAACTCAGAATTTTGTAAACGTCCACCCACACGAATAATATCATGATCAAGAAAGGGTGACAGTTGTTGAAGATGAGAAGTACATTCTTTCCCAGCTTTCAATTCCAGTAATTCTTTCGAAAAATGAATTTTTTGTATGACTTTACACAGATGTTTTTCCGCCAAATCGAAATCTAATTCATGAGGTTTAGGCAATAGACGAAGTACTTTCAATATTAACACCATGATACGCAATAGACGTTGGTAGTTGGAACAACGAGCAATTAAAAGATGAATCGAATTATAGATGAATTTTCCGACTGTACTACAGTGACAATTGAGTGAACCTTGACCTCAGGTAGACACTCTATAGGTTCCAGATCGACCTTGACGGGCCAATCACTCTCTTCTAACATTAGCCAAGAGGGGCCAGACCACCACAAATCATGACTATTATTTCAGAAGGGGATAAACCTCTCGAAATGGGATCAGCTGGGTTTGAATTTCCTGCCACGTGTAACCAGTCGTTGATAGGACAGTCTTGAATTTTCGTAACTCGATTAGCGACGAAAGATTGCCATCTAGATGGACAGCCCCTGATCCAATGTAAGACTACAGTTGAATCCGATAATGCAACAACGCGAGTCACGTGACAACGAAGGCTCAAAACAGAGACAACAACCTGTATTAATTCAGCGAGCAAGAGCCGCGCGCATAATTCAAGCCTAGGTATGGATAAAGTCTTAGATGGCGCGACTTTTGATTTAGCGCACAACAATGTGATAGTTGCAGGTTGCATATCCATTTGAGATTTTATGTAGATCACACCACCATAACCTAAAGTCGATGCATCACAGAAACCAATGACAGTAATTTTCGAATCATTCATCACTCCTAAATGACGTGGTATGAAGAGATTGGACAACAAAGGGAACTCCTTCTGACATGTCTCCCATTGAAGCGCAATAGAGGGAGGTACTGAATCGTCCCAATCAAGACCAGCATTCCATAATTGTTTAATTAAACATTTAAGAAACAAGTTAGGGGTGACAAGAGTCCCAAAGGATCGAAAATGCGTGCTACTACCGATAAAATGTGACGTTTGGTAGGAACAGACTGATTAGGATTCACTGAAAAACAAAACGAATCACTACCAGGTTGCCATTTCAAACCTAGGACAGCCAACAAATTTCCCATCTCGAAATCTTTAGACAAGGCCGATTTTTCATCTTCCGAGAAATCATTCATCAATTCAGGTGAATTGGAACTCCATTTAGTAAGTTCGAATCCGCCTCTCTCGAACAATTCTTTAGCCTGACTACAAAGACGATTTGCTTCACCTAAAGAAGACACACTTGTCACCAAATCATCCATAAACATGTCACTCGGAATACGAGCTTTCGCATCAGGGAAATTTTCACCTTCTTCTTGAACAAGTTGATGGACAGTTCTGAGAGCTAGAAACGGTGACTCACTCAGACCAAATACGACAGTTTTTAATTCAAAAATTTGTATGGGATCATTGGACGAAAATCTCCATAACAAACGCTGAAATTTGCGACACGATTCATCGACAAGAATCTGTCTATACATCTGCTTTATATCAGCAGTTACAGCGATAGAAAATAACCGAAAATTGACTAAGAGAACGAAAATATCCGTTTGCAACTTGGGGCCGATATGAAGTATATCATTCAATGATACTCCAGTAGTAGTTTTCGCGCCTGCGTCAAAGACAATACGCAAAGGCGTTGATCGACTCTGAGTTTTAATTACAGCATGATGAGGTATAAAATAACCACTTTTATCACTCTGATTTTTTATCAATTCCATGTGTCCTTGTTTGAGATAATCCAAGAGGACATCGTGATACACTAAACGCATGTTTGGATCACGTGCCAGTCGTTTCTCCAAACTGATGAGTCGACGTTCTGACATAGCATAAGAATCACCAAGACAATCAGGGGATTTTGAAAACGATAATGAGACAACGAATCTACCCGAATTTTCACGACGAACGGACGATGCAAAATCCTTCTCGCATTCTAACTCATCAGCAGTGAGTTGTTTTCCTACATCTGGAACGCTTTCCACTTCCCAAAATTTTCGAACTAACTTATCCAACGGTGATGTTAGACAAGTCATCAAACACGTTGAATTTTCTGAAGATTGAGTTAAAATAGGGGCTCTACCCATCAAAATATAACCGAAAACACTTTCCAAGGCCATCAAATAATTCGAATCAATTTCCACACGACCATTTCGGAAAATATGGGGCACTAATTCAGCTCCTATAATAGCGTCATTTCACTGGGAATGTGATAACTTTCATCAGCAAGTCGAAGACCAAACAAATTTGATAATTTAGAATTATCAATTTTACTAGTGGGAAGCTGTTCCATGATTTTTTTCAACAACTAATGGTTCAATGGAAATTTAACACTAGAATCGAGTCGAGATTGAAGCGTGACAAAAGTACGACCAAAAACTGATTGCAAATTTCCGCCAAAACCATTCACAATTAATTGGAAAGGAGAAATCGATAGTTGCAATTTACGACAAAGTTTACGAGTAATGAAATGACTTTGACTAGCTGAATCAACTAAAACTCTTATTTTGTGCAATCTACCTCTCTTATCAGGTACCTCGACTTGAGCAGTTGATAGTAGAACACTATACGGTGCCGACTTCGAATCGATAGAACAACAGGTAATAGTATTATTTTCTACCTTTTTCGCATCCGAATTTGATGACGAATTTGAAGCATTTCCGAAATGTAAAAGCGAATTATGCTTCTGACTACATTCCTCGCAGTTGGAAGAAGTACAATCTTTACTACGATGGGCTGGCGAGAAACATTTCAAACAGCAACCCTTCTCCTTAACAAAACGAAAACGGTCCCAGGTGATAACTGACGAAAAAGGCGACAATTGATCAATGATTTGTCATCGAACATTTCAGACATTCTGATATTTTTACCGGTGATTTGGTCACTTGCGAATTCGATTGAACAACCAACACTTTGGA
>NW_024094852.1:0-9015 GCF_014356525.2 Nilaparvata lugens
TTTAAAGAATAAGGGTGCTATAAGATTTATTTGTTTTATTCTTATCCAAGTTGCACCTCATTCTGCAATTCTTATTGTAATTAATTCTTATTGTTTATTTTGTGAATTTATAGTTTGTTTCATGTTTTTAAGAAACTTTTATTATTAATCCATTCCAAATTAAAATTGTTGTTTTATTCTAATTTATATTTTAGATTGTGATTGGTGTGTAGAAATTTGAATAGACATAACCTATAATATTTGGAAAATTAAAACTAAATTAGGAAATTGAAGAGTTTTAGGCAATAGCCTGTTTTTCTTTCCGATTCTTGTATTTTTGCTAACCTTATGAATAAATAAATAAATAAATTATTATCAAAACAGTAGAATTAGAATAATCCAAATCGTAGGAGAATGAAGAGACTCAGGGAAGAATAAGGAAAATTCAAAAAAAAACTCAAAAAGAATTACTGTATTGTGAATAACAGAGAAAATAAGACAAAAAATAAATAAGGTACAAGAAGAAGCCATATCATTTCCATTATCAATCCACCCATGATCTCATCCACCCAGTTCTCATATCACAACGCTTGCAGCATCTAGCGGAAACTTTCGGAACTACTTGAACCAATCAGCTGACTGTCAACTCACTAGCGCTTCAAGCGGCAGAATTCGGAAACAAAAACAACGCCTATAGTGAGGTCCACGTTATAATGACAGTATTTGATCAACTTTGGTTTTGCTATCCTTGTCTATTATTCGACAAAGCCGGTGGTACTATCCATTTCTAGGTCCACAACGATGACAATTATGTTTTTGACAGTGTTAAAATATAATTAATTAATGCAGAGAATCGGCATCGCTATTCTTCTATCTTCATCCACTGTCATTATAACGTGGACCTCACTATATCAACAACTCAATTACACCGAGAATCACATTGACTTGTCACTATAAGTTGCATTGTAAGTTGTTGATGTCATTTATGAAGTCTGCTGACAGTTGAATGTAATTTCACTTATAGTGAGGTCCACGTTATAATGGTATTGGAGAAAGATAGGAGAACAACGTTGCCGAACCTCTGTCTTGTCAATGCCTTCTACAGACGGTAGCTGATACAGGGTTATTGATGTTAATATAACGTCATTCTCGTTTAAATAGTCAATTATTATCCTATTATATTAAGCGAGCAATTTCTGTATATCTGTTTATATTTTTATACCTGGTTGATAATGGCCACGTTAGAGATCGTTAGAAATAGAGGTCCACGTTATAATGGCAGTGGAGAAAGATAGGAGAACAACGTTGCCGAACCTCTGTCTGTCAATGCCTTCTATAGACGGTAGCTGATACAGGTTTATTGATGTCATATCAACTGTTCATTCTCGTTTAAATAGTCAATTATCCTATTATATTAAGCGAGCAATTTCTGTATATCTGTTTATATTTTTAAACCTGGTTATTTATGTCCAACGGATCTCGAAAATGGCTCTAACGATTTTCACGGAAATTTGGAACACAGTGGGTTTATGATATAAAAATTCGATTGCACTAGGTCTCATCCCTGGGAGAACTCGCTGAAGGACATGAAAAGGATGAAAATTTTTCATCCTTGGAAAAGCAAATGATAATTTTGTCGTCTATCGGTGAGAAAAAGAATTATTTCCAGCTGTGTAGGCTAATCAATCAGCGAGAAATATTATATAGAAATTTTAATCGACTTGATCAAAATAATCTGATTTGTTGACACGACATGATTATCATTCTAAACTAGAGTTTAGATCATAATTTTCAAAGTTAATCATTATTTGACAATTTTAAGTGATTAGTGAGTGTTATTTTGTTATTCAATTTCGTTTGTAAATAATCTAAATTAGAACTTTTTTGTTTTTAAATGTTTGGACTGAAAATTGAACCTGAATGTGTCAAGTGTATGGAACATAACCTACTTTCTGGACCATTTATAGTATATTAATCAAAATTCGGGGAAGAAACAGTTTCGGGCTGTGCCTGTTAGTCCTTCCCCATCATTTAAAGAATTGTGTTCTGGTATCAATAGTTTATAAATAAATAACGAGAGAAGTTCGGTGCCCTGATATTATTTTATAAGGCAAGAAATTATATTTTCCAATTATTTCATAATTAAGATGAAATATTTTGTTAATTAATTATTAATTCTACATTGTTAAAAGACAATCTGGAAACAGAGCAAAGCGAGAAAGAGATAACGCTATCAGCTATGTTGTATGATAGACAAGGATAGCAATACCATTGCTAATCAAACACTGCCATTAAAACGTGGACCACACTTTAGAACTGTCAGAATAGGTTAGATTGAAAGGCGTTGATGTCATTTATGGAGTCTGCTGACAGAGGAAAGTAATCTGACAATAAAAACTCAGCTGCAGTGTGTTTCTCTTTGAATTTTCAGTATTGTTTAAATTGAAAGTGGTATTGTCATTTATGAAGTCAGCTGACAATTATTGAAAGAGAATGACCACACACACACACACACCACACACACACACAACACACACACACAGACTGTTCTAAACGTCAACTTCAATTAATACAGGAAATGCAAGATTATTATCTTCTGTTGCATATCTATTAGTCACTAGAATGGGGGTTATATTTTAATACAGAGGTGTTATCTTCCTGTCTGAATGATTCTATAATAACATTTCTAGTTACATTAGCCTTATCTTTCAGAAAGTGTATATCTTGACTCAAATGAATTATTTATTTATATATTTAATGATCGCCTTATCTTTTAGAATATCTTGACTTAATAAATGAATTATTTATTTATGTATTTAATGATCGCCTTATCTTTTAGAATATCTTGACTTAATAAATGAATTATTTATTTATTTATTCAATGATCACAAAATACAAATCATTAGAATGATTAGGGAAGGACCTACAGGCACAACCCAAAACTGTCTCTTCCCCGAATTTTGGTATTCATACAAAGAAATAATAACCTATGATTGACCGAGCGAAGTGAGGTCTAAGATCCAAGTCGACAATCTAGCATTTCTTTATAGTTGAGAAGTTGATATTGTGGTAATTATTCATGTTGAATGAAAAATACTAAGAAATTGTCAAAAAACCACTGATTTATTGATAATAAGAAAGACCGGTTTCGGTTATTACACCATTGTCAATCTCTGATAAACAGAGTTTAAACGGTGTAATAACCGAAACCGGTCTTTCTAATTATCAATAAATCAGTGGTTTTTTGACAATTTTCTTAGTCTTTTTAATTCAATCTAGCATTTCTCTTTATGTTTAAATGGTTATATGTTGCGTATTTACAGCGAAACGCAGCAATAGATTTTCATGACATTTGACAGGTATGTTCCTTTTTGAATTGCGCGTCGACGTATATACAAGGATTTTGGAAATCTATTACTTATATTACTTATTACTTCAGTCTATTACTGTATTTGTATAAGGTCTATAGTTTGAATTAGGTACTTGTGGATGAGAATACTGCGTGAGGTCTACTGTTCACAGAACTAGTAGTATGAAAGGAAAAAGGAGCCTCCTTCATACGCCAATATTAGAGTAAAAATCAGACTAAAGAATATACATAAATCAGCTGACAAGTGATTACACAGATGTGTGGAGAAGCCAGTCTATTGCTTTATTTCCATAAGGTCTATAGTTTCAATCATGTACTTGTGGATGAGAATACTGCGTGAGGTCTACTGTTCACAGAACTACTAGTAACCTATGATTGACCGAGCAAAGTGAGGTCTAAGATTCAAGTCGACAGTTTAGCATTTCTCTTTCTGTTTTTATGTTTGTATTCATGTTCCGCATTTACAGCGAAACGCAGCAATTTGACAAGTATGTTCCTTTTTTAATTCGCGTCGACGGATACATACGGTTTTATTGAAATTTTGCATTTTAAGGATGATACAAAATGAAAAGGAGTCTCCTTCGAACGCCAATATTACCATAGAAATCAGACTATAGAACTATTGATCATAAATCAGCTGTCGAGTGGATTATTAATTGCATGCAATGACACATGCAATTAATAGACCTATCTCAATGTAACTTGGTAAAAAATCAGCTGTTGTGTGGACTATTAATTGCATTCAATGAGGCATGCAATTAATAATTAGAAATTTTATCCTACTTTTATCCTCTCATTTCAACTCGGTAAGCTTTAAATAAATGATAGTAATGACACCTTGTCTGTCATATATCTCTACATCTCTGCAAACACTCTATCAGAAATTTGAAATGTATGAAATTCTCAAATATAATTTATAAGATTTATGACACCAATTCCTATTCTATAGTGAGGTCCACGTTATAATGGCAGTGGAGAAAGATACGAGAACAACGTTGCCGATCCTCTGTCTTGTCAATGCCTTCTATAAACGGTAGCTGATACAGGTTTATTGATGTCATATTAATTGTTCATTCTTATTTGAAATAATCAATATTATTTTTATTAAGCAATAAATTATATTTTTCAATAATTCCTTGATCAATTTACATAATAGGGATGAAATATTTTATTAATTAATTATTCATTCTACATTGTTAAGAGACGATCTGGCAACAGAGTAAAGCGAGAAAGAGATAACGCTATCCGCTTTGCTGAATAATAGACAAGGATAGCAATACGATTGCTAATGAAACACATCCATCATCACGTGGACTTCATTTTAGGTTGACAAAATGATATTTCAATCTAACTGTCCATGTCATAGTATTTCAGGATTAATTACCGAGCGAAGTGAGGTCAAGATTCAAGTCGACGGTTTTGCATTTCTCTTAATGTTTGAATGTTTATATGTTGCGCATTTACGGCGAAACGCGGAAATAGATTTTCAAGAAATTTGAACAGGTATGCTCCTTTTTAATTGCGCGTCGACGTATATACAAGGTTTTTGGGAAATTTTGCATTTCAAGGATAATATAAAAGGAAAAAGGAGCCTCCTTCATAATCCAATATTACCGTAAAAAATCAGACTATAGGATTATTCATCATAAATCAGCTGTTTAGTGGACTATAATACTACCCGTTCAAAAACATCGAACAACTTGAAATTGTATGTTTCCATCAACGTTGTAGACAGTTGCAGCCAGACCTGATAACAGCGCTCACACTCACATTCCGGGACGACACGTCACGGTACGATAGGACAGAAAGCTCTATGTTTATTTAAGATTATTTCTAGACATTTTAAATTGATAAATTATTTATTAATTTTTGAGAAAACATAACACAGGTCAATGTAACTTACTGAGCGCGAGGTCTACTGTTCACACAGCTACTAGTATTGATGGATGTTTAAAAACAATTTTCATAAGTTCAAAGGGAAATATATTTTTTCCTCAGGGTTGCACAATATTTCGATTCTGAAATGGCATTATATCACATCATTGCTAACGAAACACTGCCATTATAAAGGTGCGTACAGATATACGCGCCGCGAACATGAGCAATTCACTTTTAATCAGCTGACTATATCTGTATTTTTACAGAAACGGTAAGATAACAGATATTTCCCTCCACCCACTGTCTAAAGTACTTACTTTACTCCCTGAAACATAATACTAAAGTGTCACTTTTTCGCTCTCGGTAGTAAAAAAACAGAAAAACTCCCTAGGGAGGAAAAGTGACTCCATTTAAATTACATGGGAAGCATCTCTATTTTAAAACTTACATTGTAATCTTAGACCATTTATAGAGTATTTTTAGACTCTATAAATGGTCTAAGATTGTAATAGGTTAGAAGGTCTAAGCTCAGATGAGAAAGCGTAATAGAGGTGTCTGTCATTGAGTCAACTGAATTCAATACCACAACAAGAAATTTGATCAACTCATGAAATATATGTTTGCATATATATATATTCTTAATATTAGTAGACGATAAAAATTTAAACAATTTTTAAAATATTCTATTCTATTCAAAATACCAGCCAACAAATATTTTTGATCTGCAATTCAAATCTGAAACGCTTGACATGGAGTCAGCCATTCTTGGTAGCCGCTCAGCTGATATAATTGTTTCAACTTTTGCCGATAGATAGCGCAATCGGCAGTGCCAATCAGACGACCGGTTTTTAGGTTTTAGATTTTAGGTTACGTTGTTAGGAAACATTGTCACCAATAAGTAAGTTATTAAAATGATTTTATTTGCAGTTTTTATAAAAAAAATGTAGATGAGGAAAATGTTGTGTACACGAGCGAAAAATACTTTTTCTCCTCAGGAAAATTGTTGCCATCGGCTTCGCCTCGGGCTTCAACTTTTTCCCACAGGGAGAAAAAGTCGTACTTTTCTAGAGTGACTCTAGTCACTCTAGATATACAAATAACTATAAAAGCTTGGCATCAGGTGATTAAAAGTGAATTGCTCATGTTCGCGACGCGTAAATCTGTACGCACCTTTAACGTTGACCTCACTATAGAAGAATACATGAATACTGAGTTCGATAAATGAGAGAATTGAGTGAATATTGTATTTTGTATTCTTGGACACGTTTATTCTGGTGATGGGTTACACCACCGCCATGATATAGTATATTTCGCACCTGGGGCCGAAAATGAGACTTTTCTGGCTCGAAATCGGTTTTGTAGTCCGAGGCCGTAGGCCGAGGACTAGAAAAGATTGAGAGCCGGAAACACATTTTTGCCCGTGGTGCGAACGCTATTTTTCGCCACACAGAAAAATAAAACAATATAAATATATGAGAATAATTGTTTATCAGGCACTTCCGAAAGCAAAACAGGAAGGTCTAGCTCTAGCAAATCTGAGGTAATCTGAATATCAGGAAATTGTCCAAGTATTTCTATTTTTTATTCTGATTTGTCTAAATAAACTAAAAGATTATGTTCAATTATGTAAGAGGTTCTGTTTATATACTTTTTATTCTTCCAAATGACTATAAGATGATATTATTATAAATGTTTTGATTCTTGAATGATAAACAAAAATAATGAAAAGTTTTTTGATCAGCTGTTTTAGCACACTTGAACTAGCACATTTGGCTAATCTGAATGTCAACAATGCTTGTCATTGACTGTGGAAGTTTAGGTTAGAAGTTCTATCCTACTCTGGAAATCGAATTTGAATGGTTTATAATATATATTTTATCTGTATTTCATTCATCCAAATAAAGTGATGGTATATTATTGCAGAATACTTTATTCAATTCTAGAAGCATAAACTGATTTCGTTTCATAAATTATTTGTAAAAACGTTCAGCACCATGGATATTGCCCAAGTAGTTTCAAAATTATTCACCATGTTTCGTGATAAACGAAGTACTATGAGGTTTGAGGTTAGATTCTATTATACTCTGAAAATTGAATTTGAATTATTTATAATATCTTATTTGTATTTCATTCATCCAAATAAAATGATAGTATCTTATTGCAGAATACTTATTCAATTTTAGATGCATAAACTGATTCCGTTTCATAAACCATTTTGTAAACACGTTCACATCAAATCAGAATCAGCTGACTTCAAGGTTATTTTACAGCCCTAGGGCCGTAAAACTTTTACCGGCCTGGTCAGAAAACAATCATTTTCGGCCTCCATATGACGCACGAAAACCAGCTCATTACATCCAAGTGGGGCGAAATAGTATATTTCGCACCTAGGGCCGAAAATGAGACTTTTCTGGCTCGAAATCGGTTTTCAAGTCCGAGGCCGTAGGCCGAGGACTAGAAAAGATTGAGAGCCGGAAAAACATTTTTGCCCATGGTGAGAACGTTATTTTTCGCCACACAGAAAAATAAAAAATATATATATATGAGAATAATTGTCTATTAAAAGCACTTCCGAAAGCAAAAGTGGAAGGTCATAGCTCTAGCAAATCTGAGGTAATCTGAATATCAAGAAATTGTCCAAGTATTTTTATTTTTTATTCTGATTTGTACTTTTTATTCTTTCAAATGACAATAAGATGATATTATTATAAATGTTTTAATTATTGAATGATAAACACAAATAATGAAAAGTTTTTTGATCAGCTGTTTTAGCACACTTGAAATTTGGCAATCTGAATGACAACGGAAGTTAGGTTAGAAGTTCTATCCTACTCTGAAAATCGAATTATTTGAATAGTTTATAATATATATCTTACCTGTATTTTATTCACCGAAATAAAATGATAGTATCTTATTGCAGAATACTTTATTCAATTGTAGTAGCATAAAATGATTCTGTTTATTCACCATGTTTCGTGATAAACGCAGTACTAGGAGTTTGAGGTTAGATTCTATTATACTCTGAAAATTGAATTTGAATAGTTTATATATCTCATTATTGTATTCCATTCATCCAAATAAAATGATAGTATCTTATTGCAAAAACTTTATTCAATTCTAGAAGCATAAAACTGATTCCATTTCATAAACTATTTTGTAAACACGTTCACATCAAATCAGAATCAGCTGACTTCAAGGTTATTTTACAGCCCTAGGGCCGTAAAAATTTTACCGGCCTGGTCAGGAAACAATCACTTTCGGCCTCCATATGACGCACGTAAACCAGCTCATTACATCCAAGTGGGGCGAAAAAGAATTATTCTCAACTGTTGACTTTCACTATCAATATGGAACACAAAACCACCACTATATTATGGGGTTAGTTGATTTTTCTTCCTCTTCTTCTTTCACTTCATCTCCTTCTTCTTGTTTTTCTTCCTCCTTGCACCCTCCTTCTCCTCCTACCCCACAATAGCATAGGGGTGTTGTATAGTGTGAGGTTTAATCAATAAATTCACACCCGCATGGATGCTAGCCTATATAGAACGCCCACTCATCTTCCCACTGTGTTTTCTTCTTCTCTTTCCTCTTCTCAAATTTGGTAGGTATTTTAAGTTGGCCTCCAGAGGGGCACTAGAAGTCTTTTTGCAATATTTTAACTCCTAGGGTGGTTTTTTTAGGGTTTAAAGTTCGTCTTTTAGCATGTATATTCTTCTTATTCCAATCTCTTATATTACAATGGGAAAATGTCCATACCTTATGTTAATATAGAACTATAATCTAGAGAG
>NW_024094853.1:0-8666 GCF_014356525.2 Nilaparvata lugens
TATTTTAAGTTGGCCTCCAGAGGGGCACTAGAAGTCTTTTTGCAATATTTTAACTCCTAGGGTGGTTTTTTTAGGGTTTAAAGTTCGTCTTTTAGCATGTATATTCTTCTTATTCCAATCTCTTATATTACAATGGGAAAATGTCCATACCTTATGTTAATATAGAACTATAATCTAGAGAGAGTATCTCTTCGAACAGTTTAACTGGTAACTGAATTAATAATCTTGGTCAGGTTGGCATTAAGTTTAGTTGACTTTTTAGGTTGGCAGCAAGTCGAAGATTGAAATGCATTTATCGCGGAAAAATTGATTGGGCACTGCTACTTCATCAGAGCTATTCCTGGGAGTGGGAATATTAATTACTAGCCGTCAAGCTCGCTTCGCTCGTCATATCCGTCTAGCCAGACGTTTATCTGGACCCCCGACTGGACCGTCCTAAAAAGATATCCTGCTGATCTCATTCTTGGACCCCAGTCGGGGGTCCAGTGGTCGGAGCCCCCGGCTAGGACGATTGGCGAGCGGAGCGATCCTGACGGCTGGTAAACTTTTATTTATGGAAATAAGTGGGAAATGATCTTATAATATGAATTGGGAGTTGCATTTGTTCGAATGCTGATTAATGAATAAATATCGAGACATCCAAATTCGCTCTGGAGTACAAAAGCATGGAAAATTTATCATAGGAAAGAAGAAATTATAATAACATTTAAAACATTCATATAGAAATGTTCTATCTAATCACTATAAATTGAGATTAATCCCCAGAGGAATGCAAAAATTTCCCACACAAAGGCCCAGTTGCACAAAAGCCAGTTGAATTCTAATCCTGATCAACTTCACGAGAACCAATCAGAGAGGACCATTAAAAAGATGGGATAGCTGGGAATTAATCAGGATTGAAAATAACCCGGCTTATTTGCAACCGGAACTAAGTACCTGATTGAATGATTACAAAGTTCATAATTTTGACACAGCCCCACATCATGAACTCGCTCACTGACTTCCATCCCACAGACTACAAAATAATGTTTATCATTAACAGCTGTTTTTCCAAGATGAATAATGATTATGTCCTCAGCAATTTTCCCAGGATGTGACCTAGTGTAATCGAATCTTTATATTATAACCTACTACTATTTCTTAATCTCGTGAGAATCGTTGGAGACGTTCTCAAGATCCCGTGAAATACAAACATCTGAACATATAACATATGAACATACAAACAGAAGTTGCTCGTTTAATAGTATGGGATTATTTAAAACGAAAATCCAAATCAAATGCTGTAATCACCACGAAGACTTCTGCTACTGCAAAAATTGACAACAGGAAACAGCTATAGTGAGGTCCACGTTTAATGGCATGGAGAAGATAGAGAAAAACGTTGCCGAAGCTCCGTCTTGTCAATGCCTTCTATGGACGGTAGCTGATACAGGTTTATTGATGTAATATTAACTGTTCATCCTCGTTCAGAATAATCACTTATATCTTATCGAGCCAGTAATTATATTCTTCAATAATTTCATAATGAATTTTCAGAATTAAGATTACATACTTTTTTAAATTGATTATTAATTCTTCATTGTTAGAAACGATCTGGCAACAGAGCACAGCAAGGAAGAGATAGCGGTATCCGCTTTGTTGAATGATAGACAAGGATATCAATATCAAATTTCAATTCCAATATTTTGTTAATTGTTTTTCTACATTGTTGAAAACGATCTGGCAACGTTGCAGAGGTGTTATATCCTGCTTTGTCGATTGATAGACGAAGATAGCAGCACCAATGTTCATCAAATACTGCCATTATAACGTGGACCTCACACTAGTGGTTGCCAAAGTTACTTTTCAAATCATAACCACTTTGAAAACCTACAATCAAATGAAGTCTTACTTGTAAAATAGTATATTTCGCACCTAGGGCCGAAAATTAGACTTTTCGGCTCGAAATCGGTTTTCAAGTCCGAGGCCGTAGGCCGAGGACTAGAATATTGAGAGCCGGAGAAACATTTTTGCCCATGGTGCGAACGCTATTTTTCGCCACACAAAAAAAAATAAATATATATATATATATATTATATAGAGATATATATATATATATATATATTATATATATATATAGATATATAGTGTTTACTAAGCACTTCCGAAAGCAAAATTGGAAGGTGATAGCTCTAGCAAATCTGAGGTAATCTGAATACCAGGAAGTTGTCCAAGTGTTTTTATTTTTTTTTCTGATTTGGCTAAATAACCTGAAAGATTGTTCAATTATGTGGGAGGTTGAGTTTATACTTCTCTATTCTTTCAAATGACAATAGGATGATATTATTATGAATGTTTTAATCATTGAATAATGAACACAAATAATGAAAAGTTTTTTGATCAGCTGTTCTTTGATCACTTTCTTAGTTCCATGTTAGCGGCTGGAAAGGGTACTCTTTCCGGCCTAGGCCGGACCTGTTCTGACGTCAGACGAGAGTCGTCTGCAAACAATTTTTTTCAGATCTACGTAGGGACTGGAAAACAGCTGCTTTCTGTGCAGTGTGGCGAAAAAGATTAAAAAATATCGTCACTTCATGAAACAGTGAACTATATTCGAAAAATGATGTGAAAAACAGTCACTTCACGAAACTTTTCCAACTTTTATTCCCCAAATCGAATGTCTCCACTTTTGTGAAAACTCATCCACAATCTCCCTTCCATTCCGAAATAAATTGACTTTCAAAGGTTTTTAAAACCAACGACCCGTCTCAGCCGAAATTGCTCATTGCATTTTCACACCCAGCAGCTACTGCTGCTCTACTCATCTGCTGGGAAAACTGGAAATGAAAGCTTGTCTCGGAAAACTCGCTTTTCCGACAACAACTGGACGGGCACCTCAATGGAAATTCCTCCATTCGAGAAAACTCGTTTTCCAAAGTTGCCCAGGTTTACACTTTTACTTTTTTCTGCTCGAAAAGTGGCTCGACTGAAATTCTAGATCGGGTTTTCTTATTTTTCTTCTTCCTCTTCTTCTTCTTTTCACCTGTCATTTACTTTTTCTTTTTCTTCTTCTTCTCCTCCACCACCTTCTTATTTCTCTCCTCCATCTTTTTCTTCTGCTTTTTTGTCGAGCACTTCCTCATCTCGTCTCTTCCTTCTCCATTTTATCCTCCTTCTCCAATTCCTCCTCCAACTCTTCCTCCTCCTCCTCCTCCCCCTCTACACTTTCCTCCTCGTCCTCCTCCTTTCATTATATTTCTTATTTCCCCTTTTCTTCCTCTTCTTCTTCCACTTTTCTTTATCCCTTCTCTTTTTTTTTCTTCTTCTTCTTCTTCTTCTTCTACTACTTCTTCTTCTTCCTTCTTCTTCTTCTTCTTCTTCTTCTTCTTCTTCTTCTTCTTCTTCTTCTCCTTCTTCTTCTTCTGGTTCTTCTTCTTCACTCCTCCTCCTTCTTATTCTTCTCCTCCATCTTCTACTGCTACGTTGTCGACTTCTTCCTCATATCTTCTCTTTCTTCTTCTTTTCCCCCTCCCTCGATTCCTCCTCTTCCTTTTTATTCCTCTCCTACCTCTCCATCATCTTCATCTTTTTTTTCTCTTCCACACCTTCTTCTTCTCCCTCTTATTCTTCTTCTTCTCTGTTTCTTCTTCTCTTCTCCTCCTTCTTATTCTTCTCCTCCATCTTCTACTGCTACGTTGTCGACTTCCTCCTCATCACTCCTCTTTCTTCTTCTTTTTCCCCTCCCTCAATTCCACCTCTTCCTTTTTATTCCGCTCATTCCTCTCCCTCATCTTCATCTTTTTCTTTTTCTTTCACCTCTTCTCTTTCTTCCTCTTCTTCTTCTCCTTCTTCTTCCTCTCTTCTTCTTCTTCTTCTTCTTCTTCTTCTCCTCCTTCTTCTTTTTCTTCTTCTTCTTCTCTTCTCCTCCTTCTTATTCTTTTTATTCTCATCCTACTTCCTTCTTTTCAACTACTCCTCTATCTTCATCTACAACATATTTCTCTCCTCCATTTTTCTCTTCTCCATATCTTCTTCTTCTTCTTCTTCATATTCTTCTACTCGATAATGTCCCCAGAAAAAATCGTCTCCACATTTTTGCCCAGTTGTTTGCGATGGCTTAACAATGTAATCGCCGTGATTGTGGTGGAAGAGGTGGGGGGGGGGGTGATGAGAGGCCTATTTCTAGTTAATGAAGTGCGCGAAGTTGGCCTGAAAGTATAATGAAGTCTGTGTGCCGGCTTAGATTGAACTTTGCAACTTGCCAACTTAGGAGGAAAGCTTTCTTATTGTTGTGATGAGATTAGACGTGGCTTCAGATTATCAAGTCATTTTTCTGCTGTCATGATGGAGTTGCTATAGTTTCCTTTGTTATAAAATAGAAGAAAACACATTTTCCTACAGTTACGTTGAAAAGTGGCCATTGCTGCACTGATTACAGAACGCAAAGAATCACTTTTCCGCTCTAGTGCGGGAAAAATTTTTCTGCACTCCAATTTGCAACATGGCAACGCAAAATACTTAGTAGTTATATGGAGCAACAGTGCAGCAAAATCAAAATGACGTTGGTAACAGTGACTGCTGTGGCTGCTATAGTGAGCAGAGGTGCAACCAAGCACAACGCGCTAATTATATTCATTATATATTATAACCAAGGACAACATTTTTATTCAATTTGACAATAAATTAAGCTTTTATCAATAATAAAATTACACAGAAAAACTTTGATGCATTTCAGGCAATTTTACCCATAATTACCCAATTTTCATATTCAATGGTACTGTAGGAAAAACTTAATGTGAATACGTGCGCAAAGTTCCTCTGCTGCACTCAAGAAACCATTCCGCCCTCGCCTACGGCTCGGGCGTAAACGTTCTTTCGGTGCAGCAAACTGTCACTTTTCGCACTAGTTGCACAATAACTATTATGGTGCCTCTATCACTATAATTATAGTGATATTATTCCTTCAATACTTTAGTGGTATATGAACAATATGTTTGTATCTTTCATCACTGGTTTCAATAGTGGTTCTGTCCTTTCAATAGTTGTCTGACAGATAACACAAAGAATTAATTTCACGAGAACCAATCAGAGAAATCCGTTTTGATTAGACGGCTTCTCTTATTGGTTCTCGTAGAATTAATCAGGATTAAAATTTAACCGGGTTTTGTGCAATCGGCACTTATTCTTAAAATAAATAGCTCGCATAATTTGAATGACAGGTAGAGGATATTAGATAACCTCTCTCAAGCATAGAGATTAGATGAATTAGATTTCTTCATTTATGTATGTTACAATATTTACTGGCTTATCAATCATTTACATTCAATGACGATGATGCTATTCAACAAATTTTACAAAGTAAAAATTATTAATCAATGAGAATAAAGATTGAATGCAATTAGAATAACGATAATATAATAATGTGATGTAACTTCATAAATCGGCGGTGTTTCAACAAATGATTGTTCATTCTCTAAGAAGGAATAAAATAATATCCTCCCCATTAACACACGACCGGGTTGTGATGATTAGAGCAGTTGGGAATTATAATTCAAGTAATGTTCCATAAGAACGCTATGTCATAAGTTGAAAACTAGTTGATTTAAATTTAAGATTAAGGATGAATGAATGAATGGATGAAATTAGAATGAGTTATAGAGAATACAATATTGCATTGATAATTAAATTAGATAAATGGAACAAACGTTATAGGGTGGGATTTAAATGAATTTTAGAAATTGATTGAGTTATATTGACAATATACAATACTAAAGACAGGAAATCTTGAGATGGGAAGATGAAAATGTATTATGTAGAATGGAGATGATGTGGAAATGGATGAATAAATGGAATGGAGAATGGAAGGGAGAGGGATTGGAATATTTGTCATGCAGTGCTCTAGGTTTGGACAGACTCAGTCATTTTCTCTATGATATACTTTTTCAAAGACAGGATAATTGATTGATTGATTGATTTTTTATTGAGAGAGAGAGGAGTTTGGATAAGAGAGAGAGAGAGAGAGAGAGAGAGAGAGTGAGTGAAAGCGAGAGAGAGTGTGTGCATAGAAGAGAGCTGGAGTAATACAGAATACCAAAATTATGATGTAAGAATAAGGAACCAATGATAGCAAGCCACGCCTCTCAGCTCGCCATACTCTCTCCTGATTGGTGGATTGGAACGCCTACTTGTGTAGTTCTCAATTCTGCGGATAGGTGGCTCCAGCTACTGGGTAGTACATGTACACTCCATAACATTTTCAACTCCCGAATAGGCCTACTCATGGAATACCTCAATTTGACCGTTATTAAACTATTGAGCCCCCTGGGCTGGGGAACTCGCTAATTGTACCGATTTTGAAATCCGCAGCTAGTAATAATATTAAATGGGTAGATCAAAATCAAATTCAGACTGTTGTAATCTGATTCGAGCCTATATTATAGTCATTAGAATGTATATCAAAGAGGACAACTAATCAAGACATTAAACGGTCTACAGATAGAAATAATTCAAGTTTGCATTTTTTCAATTCTAATTAAAGATAATCCTATACTATAAACAAGCGATTCCTACTAATTTCTGCTTATATGTTTAGATGTTCATATGTTTATATATCTTTATGTGACCGTATCTCGAAAACGGCACCAATGATTCTCACGAAATTTAGAACAAAGAAGGTTTATGATATGAAGATTTGATTGCACCAGGTCTCAACCCTGGGATAAGCCGCTGAAGGACATTAAAAGGATAAATACCTCCTTGGAAAAACAGCTGAAAATGTTGTTGTCTGTCGATACCGTAATGAAAGAGAGTGAACGAGTGCATGTGTGGGATCATCCAGCTGATCTCACGAGAGGAAAATTTCAGCAAGAAACACTACTTATTTACGTTTATTTCTCTTCTTTTAGAAAACATGTTCACCTCAGATAGTTCAAAATAGAAACTAGATGCTGTTAGTTATAACTACAATATTGACAAATATTGTAGCAAACATAGTATATCATTATAAATCGAATTCTCAGTATATCTATTCGTAACTGATGATGAGTTTGTTTTTTTGAAGTGTGAATAATATTGTTTTTTTGATGAGTGATAGTAGCTCAACCTAGATTTTATTTGGACTGTAGTATAAATTTGAAAAGGGACAGTTTTGGGCATAAGCCTATTGTGCCTCCTTCTATAACTGTAAAAATAATTGTACGACTGAGAAAATGAATAAATAAATATGAATGTTCTATGCTTTTTCACTTCAGAACAAAGCTTGGTCCCCCGATATTAGTCATTAAAATGTATATCAAAGAAGAGACAACTAATCAATACATTGAACGGTTTACAGATAGAAATAAATTGGGAGTTGCATTCGTTCAAATGCTAATCAAATTTAATTTATTTACGAAATCCCAATTAAATGCTGCAAACCACCCCGAAGACTTCTGCTACTGTAAATATTGACAACAGGATAATTCTCATCTAGCTGTTTACCCTATTGTCAATATTTGCAGTAGCAGAAGTCTTCGGGGTGATTGACAGCATTTAATTGAGATTTCGTTTGATATTAAGTAATCAACGGTTTTATTATCTTTATGATTATGGTTAATTACACATCGATTTTTGGACGGACGATTTATTGCTGTCCTGTGACAAAAATGAAGATGTGAATATGTAAATGGAAAGAAAATAAAATATTGAATGAAAAAGACTAAGAAATTGTCAAAATTTGTCAAAAAAAAAAATAAAAAAATAAAAAAAAAATCTCGTTACCCTTTTTGAATTATTTCATCACAATGTGTTCCAACATATCACACAACATGTGATAATGTGTTTGTCAAGTTCTAATCAATCTGATATAATTTATGAAGACGACAAAGAATCGTACTCGAAAAAATCTATGTGTGTGTAACTGACTTGAGAGTCGACGAATTTATTGTCCAATAAACTCGATCTGTAAAAAGGTTCGAGGAATATGTGTTCAAAATTTGAAGCTGATTGATTAAAGCGTTGAAAAGTTATTGTAGAATATACAAACAAACTGACAGATGGACGACGATTTTGACCTTGAATCAAAAGTGGGAACTCCCTAACGCTCGTTCAATCAAATCAAGAAACTATTTCACTTACCAGATACTACCTACTTTGTACTGATGCAGGTCCTACAATATTCTACTATATTATGTGATTGATTAAAGCGATCAAAAGTTATTGCGACATACGAACAAACTGACAGATGGACGACGATTTCGACCTTGAATCAAAAGTGGGAACTCCCTAACGCTCGTTCAATCAAATCAATAAATTAATTATCTACTTACCAGATACTACCTACTTTGTACTGATGCAGATCCTACAATATTCTACTATATTATGTGATTGATTAAAGCGTTCAAAAGTTATTGTAGAATATACAAACAAACTGACAGATGGACGACGATTTCGACCTTGAATCAAAAGTGGGAACTCTCTAACGCTCGTTCAATCAAATCAAGAAACTATTTCACTCACCAGTTATTACCTATTTTGTACTGATGCAGATCCTACAATATTCTACGATATTATGATTACGAACCCAAAATAATGTTCTTATTTGTCTATTAACCAATATAATAAAACAAAATAAAACTTGTAGCACCCTTATTTTATTAAAAAACTTAAAATAAATAAAGGGTGCTACAGTTTTATTTTGTTTTATTATT
>NW_024094854.1:0-9114 GCF_014356525.2 Nilaparvata lugens
CTATTTCACCACGAACGCTTTTCACAGCGACTCCCATCTCGTTTTTCTTATAAAATCTCCTATATCATTTTTAGTTGCGTACTTTTCTGCAATTTGATTAATTAGAATAGCAATAGCATCTTTTGTAATGAATTGTTCAATACCGTCCATAATATTAGCTTTTATTGCACTCGCCATTTCAGATAATCGTTTTTCAAACTCTTCCTTTGTTAATGAAGACTAGTCAATTTCTGCAAAGCAGATTCTAAATATTGCTTATCAATTGACGATGATGGATGTTTCATTTACTTTGAAAAATTTCTGTACTAAGCTGTTTTAATTTAGTATTGAGATAGTTTCTGTCCAACACCTCCAAATCTTAATTTTATCTGATATGGCTTTTAATTTCTCATCTGAATAAGCTTTATCAACTTTATCGTTGTTAATACTGAGCAACTGAGATGAAAAGCTGTCTGTTAAGTTTTCACTTCTCCTAGAGCAGATTCTAAAGTTAGAGTTCTCTCTGCAATAGCTTTATCGATATAGCACTGAAATTTTGTAATGAACTTAGAATATGTTCTCTTTCAATCATGCTCACTCCAATATTCTTTGTATTTTCCGAAACGAGTTTGGTTATTTGCAAATCTAAATAAAATTTCACAGCTTCACTGATTCCTTGTTGATTTATCGATTCGATTATTTTCTGTGTTATCGAGTCAATATCACACGTAAGATTAGCAACAGCACCGCTAGCACTAGCTGTATCATTCGACCGAATCAATGTAGAGTCATCGTAACACTAAACAATTATTTTTGCTTCTTTTAGCTCTTCAATTATAGACGCGATCTCAATATCATGTCCGGTGTTGCCAGAAGCTTTTGAGGAATAGAGTTAATTTAATCTCTCCACTAATTCGTCAAAATTATCAAAGTATTGATAAATTCTATCATGAGAATTATTTTTTGCAAATTTCAATAAACCCCACCCCTTCTTTTTACAAATTTTTTTACTGGGAAATAACTTTTGAATCATTTGCGATTTAATTCCCTGATTTCGTTTAACATAGCCTCTTCGATCTAAATGTATGCCTGTAAGTGTTAAGATTTTTTTATACTTATCCAGATCTCTCTGATTATAAGATTCGAGTTTGGTCTCGCACTGAATAATAACTCAAGTAGACCATGTGTTAAACGAAATCTTTCATTATTAATATCTATATAACCGTTATCGAATATTACTTGCTGATTTCCAATATAATACACGTCATCTTTAGAATTATATGAAATTCCATAACTGATTGAATTATTCAATTTTTCCGCATGAAACGTTTTAGATATTGTGACAGCACATCATCGTTTCTGCTAGAACCAAGTAAACTGTTTTCAAATTTAGTCGAGTCTGAAAAATTGTCTGTTGAACTCTCATAACTCTGCTCATCCTCCTCATTATCATCAATTTCCATACTCTCCTCTTTTACTTCTTCCTTTTTGGTTTTACACCAGAGTGAAAACTAGATTTGGTTTTTCCCAATTCATTAGGTTCTATCAATGGTGATAGAGTTTTCCTATTGTATTCCTCCGATCATCTTTCAAAATTGACTAAGCTTTTATGCTTGTTTCTGATTACTTTTCTCAACTTTTTAATCTTTTCGATTAAACCAATGTTCTTTCTATCTCAGTTTTCTGCTGCTGTATGACAACATGACTGCACAAAGAATTAATCTCTACTGAACGGTAAGAAACGTATCGCGAATCTTGTACTTGCCACTATTAATTCCACACTCGCTCATAATAGTTACAAAATTATGAGGTTTACGATTCCAAACTTTATGACAAAGTTTAACGAAATCTTTATAAGAAATATCTCCTCCAACATGATCTCTGTGAATTAATTTCAGACTCAATAAATTTATCTTGAAGATTATAATCATATTGCATTTTCCCTAGTGAAATGTTTCTGTGTAGCTCCATAACTCTGAATTAAATATGCAGTGTCAATATTACGATGTCGTCCCATAGTAAAATATTCTCTTATTTGAGGTACATGATTAAGTTGGAAGTGTCGAATATTACTAAAGAGTATTCCGATATTTTGTTCGGGTGAGGAATAGATTCCGAATTGCTGTTCATATGAAATTCAATATCCTTCATTTTTGAAAAGACTTTTCTCAAAAACAAGTACTTATCTTGATACTCGCTCTTCGTGTGCGAGTATATAGTTTTAAATCTCAAGCCATTCTTTGAAAAAATTAAATTGAATAGCAAATTGGTCTTGCCACAGCCTGAAGAGCCCATTATAAGGATCCTTGCATTATGAGGTAACAACTTACCATTTTTACACCATGTTGGCATTTCTTTCTCTCTTATAACATTGTCGAAATTTACTATCGGAATCATGTTAGTCACGTGTACAGCATGTGATCTGATAAGGAACTGATAAGTTATCAGGCAGGAGGGTGACCCACCACATCGGGTCGACAGGCGCTCGCTCGCTCCCTCCCACTGATAGAAGTTTCTCACTTCAACATATCGTTCCCTCTCTTTCCCGCACCCTCTTCACGAGAATGCATCTGTTGCTTGACCCTTAGCCTTAGCAAATTACAAAAATGAAACTTCAGATTGAAATGAAAAGCATTTTTGATGAAGAGCTATATATTTACAGCAAATCTTTGACATATTTACACTGGATG
Source organism: Nilaparvata lugens (assembly GCF_014356525.2). Taxonomy (NCBI): domain Eukaryota; kingdom Metazoa; phylum Arthropoda; class Insecta; order Hemiptera; family Delphacidae; genus Nilaparvata; species Nilaparvata lugens. The sequence continues at coordinate 2,670 of NW_024094854.1, forward strand.
GAATGTATTTACAATGAGATATTACAATAGATTATTTTTCATCTAATAGTTGATCTTTACTAATCTAACTAGGCGTTGAATCCATCCATTCCAATCCAATCCTTTCATTAGCAATCCTTTTTTATCACGTTTTAATATTTTTTCAATCAAATACACTTGTCTCTCCGATTCGTTTATTGTGTTTTTTTAATTTCTTCTGCATAAAACCTACCACTAATTACTTCTCCGTTTAGATCTCGCAAGCTATACGTTACAGGTTGAGAAGGAATATAGAATGAATTACAAAATACTCTGCGCTCCAGTTAATGTTATAAGATTTATCGAAAAGAACCCTTTTCTTTGAGATTCCTACAACATCTCTAGCTTAAATTTCGGTTTTGAGAATTTTTCAATTATATCGTCTATTGAATGCAGAATTCAATGACATTAAAACATGATTACGATCTTTCTTCCCACATCCTTAGGTTTCATTCTAATGGATGAATGCGTTGTTGCATTATAATCACGAACCAAACTGTCTAGTTGCGATATCCAGTTTTTGGTTCCATGTTCAGTTAAATATCTATAAATTTTTGCTTAAGTGTTCTATTAAACCTTTCAACTATGGAGGCTTCTTATCGGTAAAAACATGGTAATGTTTAATACTATATCTATCTAATAACGCTTTAACTTTTGAATTGAAGAATTCTGTTCCCTGATCTGTTTGGAACAGCTTAACTCCCTTATTTTTAGAAATAATTGGTTCGAGAGCGTTAAATACAGAGTGGCTTGCCTTGTCTTTCAATGGTACACCATATGCAAATTTTGGAAAACAATTAATAACACCTAGGATATATTTTAACCCTTATTAAAACGCGATAAACTTGACATCTCAATAAGGTCGGCTTGAAGCAGGTCTTTTTCACTTTTCAGTTCATATTTGTGAGTGGCATAGTTCACACGCGGCACACTATGAAGCTCTAAAGCTAGCTCAGATCTAATAATATTCATGATATTTACAACAGTCAAATCAGTGGTGTTGGATGATTGTCACGGGGCATACTGAGCAATCAGTTAGAGTGTTGTGGGCACTCTATAATGTCCAAAACCGAGTGTCAACACCGTTCTCAGCAATGTACCTCTTATCATCTAAGGACTCAAACAGATTTTTGCACATTCAACCTGATACATGGTGTGATTATAGGACCTCATCATATTAAATTTTCCAATGTGTTCACTAGTTCAAACAATGATTTCTTATATAAATTAAAATTAAGTTTTCTACATTTCACTCCAGTCTGTACACCCTTTGCTATACATTTATTTACAGGCTCTTCATTCTCGTTACATACTAAATAAGAGTAAAGTTTCGATCTTAAGCCTACAAATCTACGGACAGGTTTTGAGGCAGTCTCATCCTTGAACTTTCCTACAACTTTATTTCTCTCCATGGAAAAGCAAGGGTGGCAAGGTGGATAGTTAGAAGTATCGAAAAGGCTCAAATTTTCTTTAATCAACTGATACACATCTTCGACTTTTAGGTTTAGAAGAAAACTGTCGGTATCAGTCATACAGAGTTCTATACGATCCCACGGTATAATTTTTGTAATTTGCAATAGAAAAAATTGTACATATGAATTTACTCAACTCCAGTATGGAAAAGCCGGAATAGACAGGCTTTTCATTTTAAGTTCCAACTTTCGAGAGAAAACCGCGATCACGTTCGGACTAATTATTTGCCAGCATTTACATAGTGGATTTGAAATGTACTTATCTAACCGTTTTCCATCTGTGATAATTTTAACATTGATTTGCTTACGACTAGATTGAATCGTCTTGCCAAATATCAGATTACAACAGGCCTTAAAGAAGGATATTTTGAATTTATTTTTTGCGTTCTGTCTACTCCGGATATTGAAGTTGATGTAGCTTTTCAGCCAGGGAGATTGGGAAAAGCTAATGACGCAATGCACTTTCAATAATTTCAAACCGAGCTGAAGGTAGAGCTTTAAATTGACATAGTGAACAATGTACTTTTCATGGTCGAAAAGTGTGTTCATGAGCTTTTTGGTTCCAGTTTGACCATTCTCATTTGTTTGGTAGTTCGACAGCGATTCGCGCGGCGGTGTTTGGTGGAGAGGTGTGAGTGGGAAGCTGGCATGCTTATCATGTAACTCTTGAGGGTACTTGAGATCACATTCCATTATATATCCGGTTCCTGAATTGCTGTCCAAATTTGCGAAATCAAGCTTGGAAATTTCTTCCTCTGAGAGGAATTTGAAATTTCCAATAGGTAAGCTTCGGCTCATAGCTTCCGAGTATAAACTGTTGCATCGATATAAAGGAGATAATTAGACGGTTTTGAAGGATAGTATGTTTCGGGTAGATGTTTGTTATTCGCTTCACAATAATGTTTACCGATGAATGACACCCCACCCCTCATCACTGCCTCATACATAAGATGCATGTCAGGATGAGTATCAATTCTAGTTCGACTTTAGTGTGTTTCAGCATGCAATTCCAGGTGAAGTGCGCGAGGTGAAGAAAATGGGTCACATCAAGCCATATGAATAAAAGCGTAGACCTCATGGATTCAAAACTACCGCTAATAGCATTACGTCCAAACATAAATAAAAATCGTAATATTCACCCAGATTTTTCAGCTTGAATGTTGAGAACACTCTTTGCGCATGCTCATATTCTTCGCGAGACAGAGGTGTATCAGTTAAATCATTATGAAAACATTCGATGGGAGGAAGCGATGTTTCCGCGAATTTTTCGGGACAGCTCATGTACGAGTAAGGATATACTCCTTTTTTCAACAAGAGCTGTCTGTGTTTGCGAGGTGGATCATGAAATACCGAAAATAATCGCTCGAACTTCTTTTCCATGTCTGTACTTTCTACCAAATTACGCACCAATACTTCCAAGGATTCAGACATAAACTTGTAGGAATCTAAAAATTAAATTTTGCCTACTGAAAGTGTCAAAAATCTCTCTGATGTATTTGTGATACAGGAAATTTCTTTTTTACATTTACCGAGCGATTTCAGAATAAAATGCGAATCAAAACCAGAGAAACTATGAAAATAACACGAAATGTACTCCGGAGTACGAGCTGTTAAATTACAAGAAACAAGTGCCGCACACAAGTAATTACCGGTTTCATGCGCGTGGTGACGACATTTAATATCGCTGTCTAAAAACGGTTCAGCACAAAGCCCGCAGTTTACCGAATTTATTTCTCGAAAATCCATGATGTATCTCAGAAGATCCATGATGTAGGCTAACCATCATGAAAATCATGAAAAATTGGAATTTTTTATTTTCTCGAAAATCCATGATGTTACACCATCATGAAAATCATGAAAAATTGAAATTTTTTATTTTCTCGAAAATCCATGATGTAAATCTCAGGAAATCCATGATGTAGGCTAACCATCATGAAACATGAAAAATTGAAATTTTTTATTTTCTCGGAAATCCATGATGTAAATCTCAGAAAATCCATGATGTAGGCTAACCATCATGAGAATCATGAAAAATTGCAATTTTTTATTTTCTCGAAAATCCATGAAGTAACACCATCATGGAAATCATGAAAAATTGAAATCTTTTATTTTCTCGAAAATCCATGATGTAAAACCATCATGAAAATCATGAAAAATTGAAATTTTTTATTTTCTCGAAAACCATGATGTAAATCTCAGAAAATCCATGATGTAGGCTAACCATCATGAAAATCATGAAAAATTGAAATTTTTCATTTTCTCGAAAATCCATGATGTAAATCTCAGAAAATCCATGATGTAGGCTAACCATCATGAAAATCATAAAAAATTGAAGTTTTTTATTTTCTCGAAAATCTATGATGTAAATCTCAGAAAATCCATGATGTAGGCTGACCATCATGAAAATCATGAAAAATTGGAATTTTTTATTTTCTCGAAAAACCATGATGTAAATCTCAGAAAATCCATGATGTAGCTTAACCATCATGAAAATCATGAAAAAATTGAAATTTTTTTTTCTCAAAAATCCATAATGTAATTCTCAGAAAATCCATGATATAGTCTAGCCATCATGAAAATCATGAAAAATTGAAATCTTTTATTCTCTTGAAATCCATGATGTAAATCTCAGAAAGTCCATGATGTAGGCTAACCATCATGAAAATCATGAAAAATTGAAATTTTTTATTTTCTCGAAAATCCATGATGTAAACCTCAGAAAATCCATGATGTAGGCTAACCATCATGAATATCATGAAAAATTGAAATTTTTTATTTTCTCGAAAATCCATGATGTAAATCTCAGAAAATCCATGATGTAGGCTAACCATCATGAAAATCATGAAAAATTGAATTTTTCTATTTTCTCGAGAATCCATGATGTAACACCATCATGAAAATCATGAAAAATTGAAATTTTTTATTTTCTCGAAAATCCATGATGTAAATCTCAGAAAATCCATGATGTAGGCTAACTATCATGAGAATCATGAGAAATAGAAATTTTTTATTTTCTCGAAAATCCTTGATGTAAATCTCAGAAATTCCATGATGTAGACTAACCATCATGAAAATCATGAAAAATTGTAATTTTTCATTTTCTCGAAAATCCATGAAGTAACACCATCATGGAAATCATGAAAAATTGAAATTTTTTATTTTTCTCGATAATCCATGATGTAACACCATCATGAAAATCATGAGAATTGAAATTTTTTATTTTCTCGAAAATCCATGATGTAAATCTCAGAAAATCCATGATGTAGGCTAACCATCATGAAAATCATGAAAAATTGAAATTTTTCATTTTCTCGAAAATCAATGATGTAACACCATCATGGAAATCATGAAAAATTGAAATTTTTTATTTTCTCGAAAATCCATGATGTAACACCATCATGAAAATCATGAGAATTGAAATTTTTTATTTTCTCGAAAATCCATGATGTAAATCTCAGAAAATCCATGATGTAGGCTAACCATCATGAAAATCATGAAAAATTGAAATTTTTCATTTTCTCGAAAATCATGATGTAATCTCAGAAAATCCTGATGTAGGCTAACCATCATGAAATCATAAAAAATTGAAATTTTTTATTTTCTCGAAAATCCATGATGTAAATCTCAGAAAATCTATGATGTAGGCTAACCATCATGAAAAATTGAAATTTTTTATTTTCCTCGAAAATCCATGATGTGAATCTCAGAAAATCCATGATGTAGGCTAACCATCATGAAAAATGGAAAAATTGAAATTTTTATTTTCTCGGAAATCCATGATGGGAATTCAGAAATCCATGATGTAGACTAACCATCATGAAAATCATGAAAAATTGTAATTTCTCATTTTCTCGAAAATCCATGATGTAACACCATCATGAAAATCATGAAAAATTGAAATTTTTTATTTTCTCGAAAATCCATGATGTGAATCTCAGAAAATCTATGATGTAGGCTAACCATCATGAAAAATTGAAATTTTTTTTTTCTCGAAAATCCATGATGTGAATCTCAGAAAATCCATGATGTAGGCTAACCATCATGAAAATCATGAAAAATTGAAATTTTATATTTTCTCGGAAATCCAAGATGTAAATCTCAGAAAACCATGATGTGGGCTAACCATCATGGAAATCATGAAAAATTGAATTTTTTTCATTTTCTCGAAAATCCATTATGTAAATCTCAGAAAATCCATGATGAAGGCTAATCATCGAGAAAATCATGAAAAATTGAATTTTTTATTTTCTCGGAAATCCATGATGTAACATCATGAAAATCATGAAAAATTGAAATTTTTTATTTTTTCTAAAATCCATGATGTAACACCATCATGAAAATCATGAAAAATTGAAATTTTTTTTTCTCGGAAATCCATGATGTAAATCTCAGAAAATCCATGATGTAGGCTAACCATCATGAGAATCATGAAAAAATTGCAATTTTTTATTTTCTCGAAAATCCATGATGTAAATCTTAGAAATCCATGATGTAGACTAACCATCATGAAAATCATGAAAAATTGAAATTTTTTATTTTCTCGAAAATCCATGGAGTAACACCATCATGGAAATCATGAAAAATTGAAATTTTTTATTTTCTCGAAAATCCATGATGTAACACCATCATGAAAATCATGAGAAATTGTAATTTTTTATTTTCTGAAAATCCATGATGTAAATCTCAGAAAATCAATGATGTAGGCTAACCATCATGAAAATCATGGAAAATTGAAATTTTTCATTTTCTCGAAAATCAATGATGTAAATCTCAGAAAATCAATGATGTAGGCTAACCATCATGAAAATCAAAAAAATTGAAGTTTTTTATTTTCTCGAAAATCCATGATGTAAATCTCAGAAAATCCATGATGTAGGCTAACCATCATGAAAATCATGAAAAATTGGAATTTTTTATTTTCTCGAAAATCCATGATGTAATCTCAGAAATCCATG
>NW_024094855.1:0-8994 GCF_014356525.2 Nilaparvata lugens
TTTGGTACAGGTGCAGAAGAGATAGCGCTATCCGATTTGTTGAATGATAGACAAGGATAGAAATACCATTGCTAATCAAACACTGCCATTATAACGTGGACCTCACTATATTAGGCTAGTGTAGGCTGTGCAAAGGCTGAAAATAAACTTTCAAAGTTTTTCGATTTGTATACTATCAGGCAATCAAAATTAAAAAGTTTTCTCGGGAAAACATTTTTTTCGATCATTACTTTTTGAGATATGGGCGCCTAAAATTGAATTTTTGGGACAGAACACTTCAAGTTCGGTGAGAGATAAAACCATGAGATTTTAAGGATAGATTCTTCATGGTATTGTTGATCTAATAAAACCAAATTATTCTAGAAATATCAATTTTTGGAAAAGGTTATTCAACTTACCAAAAATAACTCAATTAAAAGTTATTTTTGGCTATTTTTAGTAAATTGAAGTCCATCATAGCTATCATTTTTTTTGTGAAGAATAAAAATCGCTCAAACTCCGTGATCTTATGTTCTTTGATGCGAGAAACACGAATCTGAAATTTTATTTGCAAAATTCCTCATCGTACAGGAGATATGACAAAAATTCCAGCCAAAACTGAGATAATTCTTGTCTTAGTGTCGTTCACGATGGTTAGTCCATACTACCAATCAATTTGCGAGAAATACAAATCTGGAATCATAATTGCAAAACTCCTTACCGTTCAGGAGGTATGACCAAATTTCAGCAAAATCTGAGATACTTCTTGTCTCAGTGTAGTTCATGATGGTGAGTCCATGCTTCCAATCAATTTTTTTTTAATGTAAATCGCTCAAACTTTGTGATCTTATAGTCTTTATAAGATCTGAATCATTTGAAGCATGGACTAACCATCGTGAACTACACTGAGACAATTAAATTTTTTAATTGTCATGGGAGAAACACGAATTTGGAATCATATTTGCGGAATTCGTTACCGTTCAGGAGATATGATCAAATTCCAACTAAATTTGAGATAGGTACTTCACGTCTCAGTGTGGTTCACGATGGTGAGTCCATGCTACCAATCAATTTTTTAAAAAAATGAAAATCGCTCAAACTTTGTGATCTTATGGTCGTTCATGCGAGAAACACAAATCTGGAATCATTTTTGCAAAATTCACTACCGTTCAGGAGATATGATCAAAATTCATTCATATCTAACATACTTTTTGTTTCACGATGGTAAGTTCATGATAACTATCATTTTTTTGTGAAAAATGAAAATCGCTCAAACTTCGTGATCTCATGGTCTTTGATGCTACTAGATACACGAATCTGAAATCATATTTGCTAAACTCCTCACCGTTCAGGGGATATGACCAAATTTCAGACAAATCCGACTTACTTTTTGTTTCAGTGTGATTACCTACCATTAATTTTTTAGTGTAAAATAAAAATCGCTCAAACTCCGTGATCTTATGTTCTTTTATGCGAGAAACACGAATCTAAAATTATATTTGAAAAATTCCTTATCGTTCAGGAGATATGATCAATTTTCAGCCAAATCTGAGATACTTCTTGTCCCAGTGTGGTTCACAATGGTTAGTTAGTCCATGCTACCAATCAATTTTTGTGGAAAATGAAAATCAATCAAACCTCGTGAACTTATGCTTTCATGTGAGAAATACAAATCTGGAACTAGATCTGTACTAGACACATAAATAGTATTAATGTGTGTAAGCAATAACTGGTAATGCCCCAGTCACCTCTTGCTATGTTTTAACTTCCTGTTACATTTCTAAAATACAAATGAGCTCAGTAGTCATATAAATCATTTGAAATTTGAATTTCTCACTCAAATAGTATAAATCATGGCAGTTTGAATTTCCCGCTCAAACAGTATAAATGATAAAAAATTAGAATTCCCCGCTCAAATAGTATATATCATGAGAAATTTGAATTTCCCGCTAGTCATGAGAAATTTGAATTTCCCGCTCAAATAGTAAGCTCATTTGCATAAATGACCAGATTTCTACCAGGGCAACAGAAACATGCAAGAGGTACACAAACTAGATCAGTGTTGCGGGTTGCCTATGCTTGCATTGGAAGGCATTGAAAAAAAACCTGTTACCTCTTGAAGTGTTCTGACACCCTGGTACAGAAATAAAACCAAATAAAAATCATATTTGCAAAATTTATTGTTCAGGAGATATGACCAAATTTAAGCAAAATCTGAGATATACATCTTGTCCCAGTGTGGTTCACAAAGGTTAGTTAGTCCATGCTACCAATCAATTTTTGTGGAAAATGAAAATCAATCAAACTTCGTGAACTTATGGTCTGCGAGAAATACGAATCTGGAATCAATCATATTTGAAAAATTACTTAGCATTCAGGAGATATGACCAAATTTCATCCAAATCTGAGATACTTCTTGTTAGTGTATTTCACGATGGTTAGTCTATGATAACTATCAATTATTTGTGAAAAATTAAAACAGCTCAAACCTCATGATCTTCTTTGATGCGAGAAATACGAATCTGGAATCATATTTGCTTAATCCATTACCGTTCAGGAGATATGACCAAATTTCAGCCAAATCTGAGATACTTCTTGTGTCAGTATAGTTCATGATGCTACCATCTATATCAACTGTACTAAACACATAAATAGTATTTAATGTGTGTAAGCAATAACTGGTAATGCCTCAGTTACCTCTTGCTATGTTTTAACTTCCTGTTACATTTCTGAAATACAAATGAGCTCAGTAGTCATAAAAATCATTTGAAATTTGAATTTTCCACTCAAATAGTATAAATCATGGCAATTTGAATTTCCCGCTCGAATAGTATAAATAATAAGAAATTTTAATTTCCTGCTCAAATAGTATAAATCATGAGAAATTTGAATTTCCCGCTAATCATGAGAAATTTGATTTTCCTGCTCAAATAGTATATAAATCATGAGAAATTTGAATTTCCCGCTCAAATAAGCTCATTTGCATATTAGAAATGACCAGATTTCTACCAGGGCAACAGAAACATGCAAGAGTTACACAAACTAGATCAGTGTTGCGGGTTGCCTATGCTTGCATTGGAAGGCATGGAAAAAAAACCTGCTACCTCTTGAAGTGTTCTGACACCCTGATACAGAAATAAAACCAACTAAAATACTATCAGGGCAACCAACAGAAACATGCAACTGACTGATATGAGCGGGAAATTCGAATTTCTCAGGATTTTTGTGACTACTGAGCTCATTTGTATTGGATGAGAATTAGAACAGCACGCAGAAAAAAGCAACAGGTAACAGATCATTTTTTTCATGAATCCGAAAATTAATTAAAATAATAATAATAATAATAATAATTTTATTGCCAAAAACAATGCATACAAAATAATACTTAATCATCTAGAGCATAAACTAATAATAATAAAAATAATACAATTATGAATATTATATACATTTAATTGTCTTGACAATAAATACTCTCATGCAAGGGAAGCTTCCCTGTACGCATGGAGGAGTTGCTGCAGACCCTAGAAACTCTCTTATAGTAAAAAAAAATCATTCTATTTATTGAATTCCTTACATAATGTATCCAGTAATTATAACTAGAAATGAAAAACAAGGCATTGATAAACAAAAATAAAAGTCATACAAAAAATAAAGAATAAGATGAAAGCTAACAACAGAGAAAATAGTAATTAAAATAACTTTAGAATTTGAGAAATGTGATCTCTCACTGAACAACAAAAAACATAGCTTCGACCGCCTCCGGAAGAAGACCGAATAGCCACTCTCTGATCAATCTACTGTACAAGGGGTACGATTGGCAAGATCTTACATTGTCAGGCAAATTATTGAAGAATTTGGACCCAAGAACAGAAAGATTTTGGAACATGGTGGATCTTGGTCTTGGCAATTGAGCTCTATTACCATGTCGCGATGAAGATCGAATAGTATCCACAATTGCACCAGCATTGCCACTCCTATTAAGAACATCTGCAAAACTCTAAAAACGTACATATATCTAAGTGGCAGAATATTTAAATTTAAAAAGAGAGGAAAGGATTCATGCAATCTTGTTTTCTTCATCATTATTCTTACAAAAGACTTCTGTAATCCAGATAGCGGCTTCACATGAGTATGATAAGTACTACCCCAACAAGTAATAGCATAGTTTAGTCTGGAGTGCACAATGCAAAATAAATCTGCCTCATGACACTCAATGGACACAGAGATCTCAAAAATAGAATTTGCGCATGAACATGTATAAATAGTTTTGAGAGATAGGATGTGCTGCTAAAATGAGCTTTTCATCGACCATTAAACCTAATATCTTACAACATCCGTTTGTGGAAACTGCTACAAGGACAATCATTTAGCCGCCCCTGACAATCAATGAATGATATTTAATGGGAGTGAGCATTTGAAAACCTTGAGACAGTGAAAAATTAACAATTACAGACTTTTCAATATTCAGACTTAGCCTATTACACGTGAACCACAATGACAGCATTTAACATCGTAAGTAACACTCTCCATCAGCAATTGAGTTGTTTTTTCAACGTAGGTTAGGGCCGTATCATCCGCAAAAGCTGTAAACTCTCCTTTGAATGATGAAGAGTACAGATCATTAATGAAGATAAGAAACAATATTGGCCCAAGGACTGAACCTTGTGGTACTCCACTATTTTTCCTCAGTGAACTTTTTGACCATTGAGGAAAACATATTGATGCCTTTCTTATATATTGATGCCTTTCTTTACCATTATAAATGATATTATTCATTAAATGATATTATATATTAAAATGATATTAAATGATATCTCAGCAATGATATTATATTTGATGAGAGAAACAATATAATGTCATCACATTGGCGAAATTCCTTACCATTCATTAGATATGGCAAATCTATGATGCAAATTTCAGCCAAATGTGAGATACTTTTTTTTCAGTGTGTTTCACGATGGTTAGTCCATGGTTTTTTTCAATTTTTAGTGAGAAATGTAAATCGCTCAAACTTTATGATCTTAGTTATCCATGTGAGAAACAGGAATCTGGAATCATATTTGCAAAATTCATTACCGTTCAGGAGATATGACCAAATTTCAGCCAAATCTGAGATACTTCTTGTGTCAGTATAGTTCATGATGCCTACCATCTCTATCAACTGTACTAAACACATTTAATGTGTGTAAGCAATAACTGGTAATGCCTCAGTTACCTTGCTATGTTTTAACTTCCTGTTATATTTCTAAAATACAAATGAGCTCAGTAGTCATATAAATCATTTGAAATTTGAATTTCACACTCAAATAGTATAAATCATGGCAATTTGAATTTCCCACTCAAATAGTAAAAAGCATGAGAAATTTGAAATTCCCGCTCAAATAGTATAAATCATGAGAAATTTGAATTTCCTGCTAATCATGAGAAATTTGAATTTCCTGCTCAAATAGTATATATAAATCATGAGAAATTTGAATTTCCCGCTAGTCATGAGAAATTTGAATTTCCTGCTCAAATAGTAAAGCTCATTTGCATATTACAAATGACCAGATTTCTACCAGGGCAACAGAAACATGCAAGAGGTACACAAACTAGATCAGTGTTGTGGGATGCCTATGCTTGCATTGGAAGGCATTGAAAAAAAACCTGCTACCTCTTGAAGTGTTCTGACACCCTGGTACAGAAATAAAACCAACCAGCACAGCAGAAAAAAGCAACAGGCAATCCAAAAATTAATTAATTAAATAAATTTGCTGAAACTCTCAGCAATTATATTATATTTGATGAGAGAAACAATATAATGTCATCACATTGGCGAAATTCCTTACCATTCATTAGATATGGCAAATCTATGATGCAAATTTCAGCCGAATGTGAGATACTTTTTTTTCAGTGTGCACGATGGTTTTTTTTTTTTCAATTTTAGTGAAAAATTTAAATTGCTCAAACTTTGTGATCTTATGGTGATCCATGCGAGAAACAGGAATCTGGAATCATATTTGCAGAATTCATTACCGTTCAGGAGATATGACCAAATTTAAGCCAAATCTGAGTTACTTCTTGTCAGTGTGGTTCACAAGTTAGTCCATGCTACCAATCAATTTTTTGTGAAAAATGAAAATCAATCAAACATCGTGAACTTATGGTCTTTCATGCGAGAAATACGAATCTGGAATGATATTTGAAAAATTAATTAGCATTCAGGAGATACGACCAAATTTCATCCAAATCTATACTTCTCGTTGCAGTGTGTTTCACGATGATGATAAAACTATCAATTTTTTGTGAGAAATTAAAACAGCTCAAACCTCGTGATCTTATTGTCTTTGTTGCGAGAAATACGAATCTGGAATCATATTTGCTTAATTCATTACCATTCAGGAGATATGACCAAATTTCAGCCAAATCTGAGATAGTTATTGTGTCAGTATAGTTCACGATGCTACCTACCATCTATATCAACTGTACTAAACACATAAATAGTATTTAATGTGTGTAATGCCTGGTATTGCCTCATAAGTGTATAAGTGTGTAAAAACTGGTAATGCCTCAGTTACCTCTTGCTATGTTTTAACTTCCTGTTACATTTCTAAAATACAAATGAGCTCAGTAGTCATATAATTCTTTTGAAATTTGAATTTCCCGCTCAAATAGTATAAAATCATGAGAAATTTGAATTTCCCGCTAGTCATGAGAAATTTGAATTTCCCACTCAAATAGTAAGCTCATTTGCATATCAGAATGACCAGATTTCTACCAGGGCAACAGAAACATGCAAGAGGTACACAAACTAGATCAGTATTGCAGGTTGCCTATGCTTGCATTGGAAGGCATTAAAAAAAACCTGATACCTCTTGAAGTGTTCTGACTCCCTGGTACAGAAATAAAACCAACTAAAATACTACCAGGGCAACAGAAACATGCAAGAGGTACCGACTGATTTGAGCGGGAAATTCAAATTTCTCAGGATTTCTGTGACTACTGAGTTCATTTGTATCGGATGAGAATTAGAACAGCACAGAAGAGAAATCAACAGGTAACAGATTCTTTTTTCATGAATCCAAAAATAAATTAAAATTGCTGAAATTCTCAGCAATGATATAATGAGAATTTGACGAGAGAAGCAATATAATGTCATCACATTGGCAAAATTCCTTACCGTTCATTAGATATGGCAAATCTATGATGCAAATTTCAGCCGAATGTGAGATACTTTTTTTTCAGTGTGTTTCACGATGAGATACTTTCTTGCATGGTTTTTTCAATTTTTAGTGAAAAATGTAAATTGCTCAAACTTTGTGATCTTATAGTGATCCATGCGAGAAACAGGAATCTGGAATCATATTTGCAAAATTCATTACCGTTCAGGAGATATGACCAAATATCAGCCAAATCTGAGATACTTCTTGTCATCTGAGTAACAGTGTGGTTCACGATCATTTTTCCTTGCTACTAATCAATTTTTTGTGGAGAATTATAATTGCTAAAACTTTGTGTTCCTATTGGTCTTTGATGCGAGAAACACGAATCTGGAATCAAATTTTCAAAATTCCTTACCGTTCAGGAGATATGTCCAAATTTCAGCCAAATCTGAGATACTTCTTGTCCCAGTGTGGTTCACAATGGTTAGTTAGTCCATGCTACCCAATCAATTTTTGTGGAAAATGAAAATCAATCAAACCTCGTGAACTTATGGTCTTTCATGTGAGAAATACAAATCTGGAATCATATTTGAAAAATTACTTACCATTAAGGAGATATGACCAAATTTCCTTCAAATCTGAGAGATACTTCTTGTTTCAGTGTATTTCACGATGGTTAGTCTATGATAACTATCAATTATTCGTGAAAAATTAAAACAGCTCAAACCTCATGATCTTATTGTCTTTGATGCGAGAAATACGAATCTGGAATCATATTTACTTAATTCATTACCGTTCAGAAGATATGACCAAATTTCAGCCAAATCTGAGATACTTCTTGTGTCAGTATAGTTCATGATGCCATCTATATCAACTGTACTAAACACATAAATGAAAATCAATCAAACCTCGTGAACTTATGCTTTCATGTGAGAAATACAAATCTGGAACTAGATCTGTACTAGACACATAAATAGTATTAATGTGTGTAAGCAATAACTGGTAATGCCTCAGTTACCTCTTGCTATGTTTCAACTTCCTGTTACATTTCTAAAATACAAATGAGCTCAGTAGTCATATAAATCATTTGAAATATGAATTTCCCAGTCAATATAAATCATGGCAATTTGAATTTCCCGCTCAAATAGTATAAATAATAAGAAATTTGAATTTCCCGCTCAAATAGTATAAATCATGAGAAATTTGAATTTCCTGCTCAAATAGTAGAAATCATGAGAAATTTGAATTTCCCGCTAGTCATGAGAAATTTGAATTTCCCGCTCAAATAGTAAGCTCATTTGCATATTAGAAATGACCAGATTTCTACCAGGGCAACAGAAACATGCAAGAGGTACACAAACTAGATCAGTGTTGTGGGTTGCCTATGCTTGCTTTGGAAGGTATTGAAAAAAAACCTGCTACCTCTTGAAGTATTCTGACTCCCTGGTACGGAATTAAAACCAACTTAAATACTACCAGGGCAACAGAAACTGCAAGAGGTACCGACTGATTTGAGCGGGAAATTCAAATTTCTCAGTATTTTTGTGACTACTGAGCTCATTTGTATTGGATGAGAATTAGAACAGCACAGCATAAAAAAGCAACAGGTATGGATTCATTTTCCATGAATCCATTGAAATTCATTTTCAATGCTGTTTGTTCGCGTAAACATGCATAAATACTGATTTTCTTCTTTTGTGTGTTGGACCCACTTTATAATTACGTGAGTAGATTGATAACAATTAAATTATTTTTCGTTCTTGTTGTGTGCGTGCTCCCTTATATTAACTGTTAATATGGCTGACTGCTGTAAATGTAATTCAAGTTTTGCTAATGCTGGAGAAAGCATTAAGTGTAATAATGTGCGGGTCGT
>NW_024094856.1:0-9234 GCF_014356525.2 Nilaparvata lugens
GTATAGGCGTTGAACAAATTGCTTCTTTACACTTTTCAACTGCTTGGATAACATCTGATGATATGTGGAACTTCACACCTCTTTTTAATAATTTGTTAATGGTTCAGTCATTGTGCAAATTTGTGAATGAATTTTCTATAATAGCCGACCATGCCTAAAAATGTTTTTATCTCTTTCAAATTCTTTGGAATTGGAATGTCCTTTCATTGCACTAATTTTCTGGCTGTCAGACGAACTCCACTTTCCGGAATCACATGACCCATGAATTTCACTTCAGATTGACACAAGTTAGTTTTTTCCTTGACAGCTTAAGGCCAACTTCCTTATTCTTTCAAATAACTGTGTGAGATTGCTTTATGATCTTCGAGATTCTTGCTGAACACAATGATATATCCATGTAGATTGTATTGCTTCTTCATTTATGTCTTCTAAAAACTCATCCATCAGCTTTTGAAACGTTGGTACTGCGTTTTTCAACCCAAAAGGCATCCTTGTAAATTCATAATGTCCTCTCTCAAAGCTAAATGCTGTCTTCTCCATGTCCCTTGGATTCATTCTTATTTGATGGTATCCCGACTTTAGATCCAGAGTGCTGAAAACTTTAGCTACGTGCATTCTGTCAATCATATCTTCTAGCCTTGGAAGGGGATATCTCTCCAACTCTGTTTGATCATTTAAAACTCTGAAATCTACAACCACCCTATGTTTTGACGGTTCTCCAGGGGAAGACTTTTTGGTACAACCCATAATGGATTACAAAATGGAGAGATAGACTTTTTTATAATGCCCTGTTCTAGCATATCCTTAATGTGTTCTCTAATGATTTTTTTCATTGCATATGGATACCTTCTGGCTTTTATAAATATTGGTTTTGATGACTTTAATTGAATTGAGTGCTGAACTCTCCTGTTGTTGTCAACTCTCTCCTTCATTATATAAAGTGTCCTTATACTTTTCCAGCATATAGAATGCTAATTTTTCTTGTTCCTTGTCTATAAATTGTTCATTACAATTTCCTCTCACAATGGAACCCATTAGTAGATGTTTTTCTTAAGCAATTGAACTTTTCGATTTATAATTTCTATCCCCCAACTTGATTATCCATTGACCATTTATATTGATAGGAGCAGCTCCAAGATCTCTCATCATATCACAACCAATTATCACATCATACTTGTTATTAATTATTTCTGATGATACATGAACTCTCATGATTTTTTTAAAACCAATCAATCCAAACAGATTTAAATCTACTTCCCCTTTTAAAGCTTTTCTTCCTGTCAAAGCTAACATTTCACAAGAACACCCTTCTATTTTCAAACTATGATCAATTTTTATCAATGCTTCTTCCGAAATTATTGTACTGTCCGATCCTGTATCATACAAGCAATAAACATCCCAACTCTTCACATAAAATATAGGTAGCTCTCCTTTTTTGCAATCCACTTTTTGTTCCTTGCTACCTATATTCCTCATCCGAAATCCTCAATCTTTATTCCTACCTTTCTTTGTCGATAATTTGGTTGATTTATTTTCCTTCAATTCAGGTCAGTCTTTTTCATTTTTCTCTCGATATTGACTTTCATAACGGTAACAGCTATTTTCACTATCTGAGGAGTGAGTTAAACTCTCTCCATCAGAACTACCTTCCAAATTTTTTTTGCGATTTTCCTTCCTCCTCAAAGCATTGACTTCTCTTCTTCCAAAATTCTTTTTGGGGTAACTTCCTTTCTATAAATGTGAGGACATTCTCTGGCGAAATTCCCTTCTTCCCTACACTCCCAATACTCGTTTCGTGCTAATTTCCTTCTCTTTCCTTTCTATTTCCTTTCCCATTAGTAACCAATCCCTTCACATCAGTTCTCCATTTCTGGTTCGATCTGTTACCATAAACAGGAGAGATTCTACTATTAAGTGAATATCTTCTCTTATTCTCAACCACTCTCCAATTTAAGTGTCTATGACTAGCTTCTTTCCAATAAGACTCCTCATCTTTGACAATTTGAATAGTCTCTTCTAAAGACTGAGGTTTTGCAATTTTCACACTCGTACATACTCGCTCCGAAGCTGCTCTTAACAAAACTTCCATTGATAACTCTTCATAGATTTTATTTCTCCATACCCCTTCCTCTTAGTATTACACGAATCTAAAACTTTCGATTTCAATTCTTTAACCATTGCGATAACCGATTGGCAAAACTACCATTGACTCTCCCAAATCACGATTCAATTCCAACACTCTCATTGCCATTGCAGAGACTGATTTCCTTGCACCTGCATAACGTTCTTTAAGGGCTTTTTTAACATCCTCCAAGATGAACTGAACGATACTCCCAAATCAACCATAATTGATGTACTTATTCTAGACAAGAAAAACGAATGCAGGTTTGTAGTTGTTAATTCATCAAAATTGCTGTCAATAATTTGAGAATGGATGGCATCCATTCTCTCCAAGAATAGACTAAGTTCTTTTACCTCTCCTTGGAACTCCTGAATTGATCCGATCAAATTCATGAGACATTTCACGTCCATAAGTGGTGGTTCTTTCCCGGTAATTTCAATATTTGATGCAATTTCCTTTTTCCTCCTTGGCATTTTCAAAATCTATCCGAAAATTCCTATTGATTTCAACTAAAAATACTAGATAATATTTTGGTTTCGGCATCAGTTAAGTAGATAGGAATAAAACGTCTCATTCAAACTCAGACAAAGAATGTTTGTTTATTTAATCAACATCATAATCTTAGCTGTCTCCATAGAGATAGTGAAAGACGTCAGCTGAGGCTTCCGTAACTTGTACGTGTAGTCAAAACAATCTTAAAACTTACTATTCTATCTACAAGGTTTAAAAACTGGCCGGCGGGGGGAGGGCCCCCAGACCCGCCTTGACTTAGAGGGTATTTTCTACCCCCCAAGCTCATTGGTCTGCTCTTTCTATGCTGAACATGTAGTATTTTGGTCCTTGAGTCGCCAATGGCTTTCACTTGTTTCTCTATTAAATGAAATCATCATACCTTTGCTCGAATCTTCAACACCACCCGTGGACCCAGCAACACCCTGCACCTCCAGGTTTCCAACATTCTCCTTAAAAAATGCTTTTGCATTCTCAGGACCTAGAGAAAAATAATTTTCATCAGCTAATGATAAGATTTTATTAGGCTATGTACACATGGTAGCGTCGCACCGCGCGGTTTGAGACGCGCGTCCGACCGCGCGGTGCGATATACAATGGAGATAATGGCAGTGTCCACATGCACAGCTCACTCAAATGTGGACGCGCCGCGCACTTTGCCGCCCAGACTTACAACCTGAACCGCGCGGCGACAGCGCAGTTCCCAGTAGGGACGTTCCGATACCGCCATTCTTTCGATACTTGGTATCGAATCGGTATCGAAAGGAGAGTATCGATATTAGTAAAGTATCGAAAGAAAATTATCGATACCACGAATATCGAAAGAAAAGTATCGATACCGATACCACAAGCATCGAGTGAGCATTAAGTATCGGAATTACCAACTAAAATACTTATCTACTAACTGCAAAACTGCAATCTATCAAGTATAGTCTCAATAGTCTGTCGAAACAAAGAAGACCCTCTGGCAGATGGGAAAATGACTCCAGCTTGGTCAATAAGGGTATCAATACGTTTCTTTCGATACTTTACTAATAACGATACCCTCCTTTCGATACAAGTATTGAAAGAATGGTGGTATCGGAACTGGAACGTCCCTAAAGATGTGTAAATGACTCAAGCTCGGTCAATATGGTTCAAAAATTATCAATTTGATTTCAAATTGTAGGAATATTCGTTCAAGAACTATAAATGTGGTCTCATAGTAGATCAAATTGATAATTTTTGAACCATATTGACTGAGCTTGAGTCAGTTATGTACTGCTTGTTATTAGTGATGTCATAATGTCTGGTAACTGCTACACTGGGCTATAATTCAGTACTATAATTTTCATCTATATTAATCCTTATAATCTTCTAAAATTTATATAACAATTTATTTATGATTATGTAATTAATTGAAGTGAACTACTTTTTTACCCATTTCGCCATTCGATACCGTTTCGATACTCCAACTTGCGTATCGATACCAGTAAGTATCGAATCATTCGATACCGATACCGATACCACCGAAAGCAAAGTATCGATACCAGTAAGTATCGAAAGTATCGGAACGTCCCTAGTTCCCAGTACACTACAGACAGTTGGACTGTAACATGAGAAGCAGTCGGACGCGAGTTTTGATCTAGTTCACTTGTTTTGTGTAGTGATTTTACGCAACTCTGTTCAGTGTGCAGCCATGGAAAAGAACAATTTTGACACAGAATTGTTTATAGAAGAAGTAAAAATTCGACGTGTCATATGGGATATGGCGAGTCCTGATTACAAGAACAGAACAAGAACTTGATGTCAAGTCGTCTTTACAATCTCCAACAACTCGTCAAAAGATGAAATCGACATTCGCAAATAGTTAAAAAATTGGGTTTGTATTTCCTCAAGCTAGGGTAAAGTGTCACAAAAGCACCATGCGTTAATCTATTGGTCAAAATAGGGTAAACGCAATAGTTTCTTTGCCTTCGTTTTCTCGCTTTATATCTACGATACACAAGCCACATACATGTTACCTCTTCAACTTCCATTGCTAAACTGGAGGTGGACGCCGCGTATAAAACGCTTGCATGTGTACAACTGCAGAATTTTGGACGCGCGTCGCACCGCGCGGTACGACGCTACCATGTACATAGCCTAAGAATAGCCTTCACCCAAAAAACATCAGTCATAAGTTGTGTTGTGGAAGAAATAAAATAGTAGAACCTATATGAGTTTAATATTTATCAATAATAATTAATATTATTTCAACCAAAAAACATTCAAGATTCAAGATTTCTTTATTGCAGAAACATCTATACAAATGCATAGCATCGTCATAGATTAAACATGGTAAATAAATTAGCCATAAGCTGTGTTGTAAAATAAATAGAATGGTAGTCTGACCTATTTGAGTTTAAGTTTAATATTTATTAATAATAATTAATATTATTTCACTGCATTTTTACAATAATTTGTAATACAAATACATACATTAAAATTTAAAATGAAATAAAACAGTTTTATTCATATTAAGATGCTATTAATGGGCACAGTCCATGTCTACCATGGGTTTTAAAATAATAAATAGGTCTAACAGACTATAGCCTCACTTAACCCCATTTATAGGCCTTCATTGTTAACATAAAAAATAGCATGATACTGAAAAACATAGAGATATTTTGTGTAGAGATAAAAAACAATGTACTACTTACTTGACTTTAAGTAATCATGTAATTCTCTGGTTCCAATAACATTGTAGTAGAGTCCATTCGATTCATAAAGAACTTCAAATTCATCCATGATGTTTGTTTACGTTCAGAAAGAACAGAAAAGTAATCGGTGGAAAAAAGCGATGAACAGATCAGTGAACGAACCGGATGTGACGTAATTTTTTTCCTGATGAGTAAGAACGATCAGTGCTTCGTTCAGAGCCACGTTCACTCACCGATTTCATCGTTGACTCACCGATTAGTGGCTTTGAACTCAACCATTATATGTTTAACTTTGTTGTAGTTCAGACACTGTGTTACTTGTAAATATTTGAAAAAACACTCACTTTTCTTGGAGTATTGAGGAATGCATTTCACCTAGGCCACCTCTAATACAAGGCCCCGGCCTACGATATTGCAACGTCGCAGCGTAGGCCTAGAATTTAATACATGATTGGTAAAAAAGATCAGCTGGTATTTTTTAAAAATCTTTTTCACCAATCATGTATTAGATTCCAGGCCTACACTGCGATGTAGCAATATCGTAGGCCGGGGCCTTGTATTAGAGGTGGCTATGATTTCACTCCTGAAGAAGAACTTCATCAGCCTCTAGAGGCCTCTCCTCTACAGCTCCTCTTCAGGAGTGAAATGCATTCCTCAATACTTCAAGAAAAGTAAGTGTTTTTTCAAATATTTACAAGTAAAACAGTGTCTGAACTACAACAAAGTTATTACATAGTGTTTCGTCATGGAAAGCAACATCAATATATTTTTCTCAGGCCACTCCCGTTTTTCGAAAGGACACGTTACAGGAAGGTCCCGGCTGCCTAATAACAATCTTTGGGTCATATCAGAGGCCCTGAAATGGGTCAGGTATGCCCTGAAAGCTCTGACGCCAGCCAGGTCACTTGAAATTATTAACATAGAGAGAAGCAAGCAGTGGAGAGAAGCATAGTGAGCTTATGCTATCTTTTCTGTGTGATTTAAAGTTTTTATTGATGTAAGCTTATATTCAACATTTGTACTACGTAATTTTTACAAAATAATAATGATTTAATCTATTTTTTTTAGCCCTAATTTTCTACTGTAATTTTTCACAGTTGTCAAGCAAATTTGGTAGCTTGGCTTAAACAGCATGAAACTATAAAATTATAATTCAATTTATTTGTGTTGTTCACAGACCATTGTGGAGCGCGGGTTACACCACATTTATACTAGAGTAGAGATATATCTATTGACCATTAATACCGAATCAATAATCAGCAAAAAATGAAACATTCAGTAGAATAATAACTTAATGAATGTTCTGAGGTTTATTAGTCTCTAACAAACTAAATTAACACTGTTTTCAGAAGTCTAACTTTTTTTTCTTAGCTCCACAGCCCAGGGTGGGCTTTGGCCTCCTCCACAACATTCATCCAAGCCTCTCTGTCATCAATCAATCTTCTCCATCCTCTATAACCCATCTTTACCAAATCATCAAAACCTCTAACTACTATCTCTAATCTCTAACTATTGCCATAGAGAAACAATAGCGTATGTAGATATCCATAGTATAGGGCGTTTATGTCGCAACTTTTACTGTTATCTCAAGCCGATAACTGTCGATTATTGCTGTTTTGACTGGGTAAGAGTGTATGAACGGCACAATATGAGAGACTACCAGCGTCATGAAGCTTCACGGAGAAGAACTACGTGGACTATCAGCTTGAGATAACAGTAAAGTTGCGACATAAACGCCCTATACCATGGGATTTCTACTTACGCTATTGTTTCTCTATGCTATTGCGTTCTACAATGAATTCTATCAAGTGACAAGGATTTTTTAATTCATTATTACATTGTAAATAAATTATATGGATAGGTATCATCATATTAACCTCATTCAGACTAACTTATCAACTATCTAAATTTGGAAGATTTTAGAGTTTTGGAGAGAACAGTTTTGTATTCATTTTGTAGTTTCTCTCCAAATCATTGTTTTGATTTTGTACGTATGTAAATGAGTACATATCTATGTATTTGTATACAGTAATCATATTCAAACTTTGCAAAACATGACAGAGAAGACAGAGAAGTGCTCGAGAGAGAGAGAGAGAGTGAGAGAGAGAGAGAGGGAGAGAGTGAGTGAGAGGTTGCTGTAAGTTGAAAAAGCAAGAGACGAGTTTGAGATATTAAAAGTTAGTATGAATCTGCTCTCCAGATGCTGCTACTTGGGAATCGACCAATAGGGACAAGCGTCAAACTACAAACAAACAAACAACAAACAAATCGTCATACTACGCATACCGACAATAATTTTACCGCTCAATTCCCTTGCCAAAAATTACCAGTCCAACCAGAATATTCAACTTTGACTTCAAATCTGAACGTGCAATCTGTGTAGGTTATTATGTTATTGTATAGTGAGGTCCACATTATAATGGCAGTGTACGATTGACAATACTGTTGCTGTCCTTTTCTATCATACAACAGAACAGATAGCACTATCTCTCTCTCACTTTGCAATGTTGTCTGTTTGCTAGAATATTTTATATTTACTTTTGACAGTGACTGTACAAAACTGAACAAACCATATTCTCAGCCGCCATTTTTTTCTTCATTCCATCAAAATACTTGAGTACACAAGTCATATAATTGATTTGAAATGTATTTTTGAAACAATGGAATAATTTTTAGACATTACCGTATGAGAAACACAAATAAAAATACCTGAAATGACGAATGCCCATTTATGGCGAAACGTGTTGATTTTCATGAAATTTGACAGGTATGTTTCTTTTTTAATTGCACGTCGACTAATATACGAGGTTTTTGAAATTTTGCATTTCAAGGATAATATAAAAGGAAAAAGGAGCCTCCTTCATACGCCAACATTAGAGTAGAAATCAGACTATAGAATTATTCATCATAAATCAGCTGACAAGTGATTACACAGATGTGTGGAGAAGCCAGTCTATTGCTGTATTTCCATAACGTCTATAGTTTCAATCAGGTACTTGTGGATGAGAATACTGCGTGAGGTCTACTGTTCACAGAACTACT
Organism: Nilaparvata lugens; assembly: GCF_014356525.2. Classification (NCBI taxonomy): domain Eukaryota; kingdom Metazoa; phylum Arthropoda; class Insecta; order Hemiptera; family Delphacidae; genus Nilaparvata; species Nilaparvata lugens. The sequence continues at coordinate 8,356 of NW_024094856.1, forward strand.
AGCTATTTTGAATGAGAATGAGCAGTTAATATTACATTAATAAACATATATCAGCTACCGTTTATAGAAGGCATTGACAAGAGTAGGATAAAAAGGACAGCGTAAGATTCAAATCAGCTGTTTTCCCCCCCTCCCCCTCCCCCCCCCCACCCCATCAGCTGACCAGTGACGTCACTTGACCTTGCAGCTGTTCAGTGACGTCATTTGACCTTTTCCTCCTAAATTTCCCTCCATTTTCCTAACCTCAAATAGACTTCCCTCCTTTTCTCCCGCCATTTTCCTAACCTCAAATAAAGAAGTCCCTCCATTTTCTTCCCGCCATAAGCTGCGCGTGCGCACGCGCGCTCCAAGTATTGATTTTCACAGACAGACATAATATGAAAATAGCTATTGTAATTAAATATTTTAAAATTTCCGCCTAAATTTCCCTCCATTTTCCTAACCTCAAATAAGGAGTTCCCTCCATTTCTGTTCCCGCCATAAGCGCAGGGGTGCGCACGCACCCCCGCCAAATTTCCCTCAATTTTCTTCTCTATCCTCAAACTACTACTATAGAAGATTTTAGGCTAACCACCAAATCTTTTTTCCCACCCCTGGCGCAGGGGTGCGCGTGCGCGCGCGCGCTCCAAGTATTGATTTCACATACAGACATAATAATATGAAAATAGGCTATTGAAATTGAATATTTAAGAAGTAGTAACAGTTGTCATCTATTACACTGCGCGCGCGCGCACAGCGCTCAGTGAGCATGTATTTGATTTTACACACACAAATATTTGTTGTACATCTAATTTGCTATTGAAATATAATAGCTATTGATTTCCACCTTACCCCACCAGTAGGTTTTGTACGGGGCATTGACCCAGAAAACACACACAC
>NW_024094857.1:0-9206 GCF_014356525.2 Nilaparvata lugens
AGTGAATATCCTAGACTAGCACTGTCTGTAACATTTTTCACTTCGACCAAAGCAGACAATCTGCAGTGAATCTTTCTTCAGTAGGTTATATGAAAAGATAGCATAAGAAGATATCCCATGGTGTGAATGTTGTAGATTTCACTGTTAACTCAAGTCGGTAGTCCTAGTATTTTTACTTTCCTTGACCTATTATAATAGTAATGAAAGTATTGTTTTCCAAAAATTTAAGGTACCTCATGTTTTCTATACGTTTCAAGGTCCCCTGAGTCCAAAACATGATTTTGGGTGTTGGTCTTGTGTGTGTGTGTGTGTGGTGTGGTGTGGTGTGGTGTGTGTGTGTGTGTGTGTGTGTGTGTCTGTGAACACGATAACTCCATTCCTAATTAACCGATTAACTTGAAATTCTAACTTAAGGTCCTAATACCATGATCCGACATAGGAAATTCAATAAAATTCAATTTAAAATGGCGGATAATGGCTAAAAAGCCATGTTTTTCACGGTTTTCTCAAAAACGGCACTAACGATTTTCTTAAATTTATACCTAGGTAGCTATTCATATGCCCTATCAACTAATATGGGTCTCATTTCTGAGAAAATTGCTGGAGCTCCGTATATTCTTGAGAATGAATTTGTTAAATTTCTTTTGCGATTTTCTCAAAAATTACTTGACTGATTTTTTTCAAATTCATACCCGTATAGTTATTCATCAGCTCTATTAACTAGCATGAGTCCTTCCCTGGGAAACTAACAGGGGGTCCACCCCATCCTCGAAAAAATTCACTTTGTAACCTCCTTCTCGTGCGTGAGGTAGGTAGGTAGAGCAGTTTATTCAAAAGAAAACATAGTCGATATTTTATTTGTAGAACAGCTGTTTTTACAACTTTCAAAAAATCATCGAATCCCCAATTTTCAACCAGAGGAAAATGTACTCTGAAAAATAACAATAGAATAATCGTAGTTTTGAATATTTAGCCGCCAATCGGCACTATATTATTCCCTAAACTATTCTCTTCTAAGAATGAGGCTTATAGATCAATAAGCAAGGTTGTTTGAGTGTACCCTACAAGATTTTTTTCGTGACGGTTTGTGTCGCTGATAGCCTCTCATGCTGTGCAATTATTTCACTAAGAGCCTGTTCACATGACAGCGATGTACGCTCGGTGTCGCGCGGTTGACCAACCGAGCGGTTGCCAGGTATAGGGAAACACATGGTGCCGTACACATGCATCGCTCGGTTCTAGTAGTCGCCGGTGAAACGCGGCGGTTGTAATCTCAGACTTAACCGAGGACAAATCGCTCATGAATCGCTGTCATGTGTACGAGACTGGCAAATCAAGCGATTTGCCAACCGAGCGTAGTCGCTGTCATGTGAACAAGCTCTAACACCTGGCCAAAACAGGAATAATAGACAGTGGTCGACTTGACTTAACAAAAATCGGCTTGAAAATTGAAACATAAACTACCTATGCTATGGGATATCATTTTATGTTATGTTCTCCTATGGTTATATTCTATTGTCCTAGACCAGTTTAGAATAGCAAGTAACAGTGAACTATATTATGAACTGAACAGTTGACAGTGATGAATGCTATGACGGAGAATAAGGGCTTCAGATATCTCAGGAGCAGAGCTATTCACATTCTCCACTGCTTGATATTCATACAAATGATTGCAATTCCTGGCATGCATAACTCCTCAAGAGCTGAGTAGAATTTGTGTAGCATCTGTTTGCAAATAGTTTGTTGTCACTGTAAGTGTTAACCTCGTACAGTATAGTGTACATATGGATTCCACTTATTCAGACCTGACCCCTCTCTCAAAATACAGTTTTTCAAGAACTTCACAGCTAAACAGTGGCCACTGCTACCTGTATAGTTGTTGTTATACGATAGCTGACAATGTACACTCGAGTGTACAAGTCGTCTCAAATGAAAAAGTGGGAATCCACTCCACCATAACCACTATCGGCTCAGAAAGCGAATTAACCGTATAAAGGAGCGTACAGATATACGCGCCGCGAACATGAGCAATTCAATTTTAATCAGCTGACTATATCTGTATTTTTACAGGAACGGTAAGATACAATATAAAAATCTTGGCATCAGCTGATTAAAAGTGGAGTGCTCATGTTCGCGGCGCGTAAATCTGTACGCACCTCAGTGTGCAAATCAACCCAAGTAGGTCTATACATGAGTAAGTGAAAGAAGCCAGTTCTGACGAGAAAGTGAGATATACTCCAAACTGTTAGCATTTGTTATTATGATGATCGTTCTTTTCAAGTTTTATCCCTAAGCACACTTCACATTCCCAATTTTTAAAGTGTACATTTTTGTTATTAGCTGATGGTTTTTTAATAGTGCACAATAATGCAAATGACCTCCAAGATCAGTTCATATCCCAATAATAAGTATTATATTTTCACTTTCCGGCCTATTACCATAGGGAGGAAGTATTGCTTTCCGAAAAAATTAAGATACCCCAATTTCTGAATTTCTATACTTTTCAAGGTCCCCTGAGTCCAAAAAGTGGTTTTTCGGTATTGGTCTGTATGTGTGTTGTGTGTGTGTGTGTGTGTGTGTGTGTGTGTGTGTGTGTGTGTGTGGTGTGTGTGTGTGTGTGTGTGTGTGTGTGTTGTGTGTGTGTGTGTGTGTGTGTTGTGTGTGTATGAGTGTATGTGCGTCTGTGTACACGATATCTCATCTCCAATTACGTAATGACTTGAAATTTCGAACTTAAGGTCCTTACACTATAAGGATCCAACACGAACATTTTCGATCAAATGCAATCCAAGATGGCAAAAATGTTGTCAAAAACAGGGTTTTTCGCGATTTTCTCGAAAACGGCTCTAATGATTTTGATCGAATTCATACCTAGAAAAGTCATTGATAAGCTCTATCAACTGCCACACGTCTCATATCTGTAAAAATTTTAGGAGCACTGCAGCATCTATGCAAGTTTGATTTTAGATTCCCAATTATCACGCTTCAGATACAATTTAAACAAGAATTTCCATGTGGAAAAGATTGAGCGTAAAAATCTCTACAATTAATGTTCAGTAATATTTTCACCTAAAATTGAAAATAAGCTCGAAATTCGAGAAAATAAGATTATTCAATTGCAAACTGTTGGCAACTGTTGATTCTATAAATCATTTACTTTGAAGAGATAGCAGACTTCGTGTGTCTGCAGCTTCATTGTCCTGTCACCAGCTGGCTCAGATCTTAGAATAGTAGACTTGAGATGCGCGGGAACACTATCCTCAGTAGATCAATTTTCATAACGGCAAGGAAAATTGTGTGAGTGCACTACAACCAGATTTTTTAAAATATCACTGAGAAAACTAAAATTGTGGCATTCAGAGGTAAATATCCGGTCAGATTTAAAATTGTAACTAACAATTCAGATTTGAACAATATCTCATAGCATATCAAGGAATTGACAAAGTTACAAAATAGAATTAGGCTAGATATTGAGAAGAAAATGGGAAATTCCGAATGATTTGTAGTATATCAGTAAGACTTTGGGTAAAAATTGAAAAAGCTAAGACACTCACAATATTAGGCCTATGAAATGTTATAAGGTAATGACCGCTCCAGTCCTTCTCTACGGTAGAGATTCTAGGGTTCTTTCTCTCTCACTCTTTCATATTCTCTCCCACTATCACACCAATCTTAACTCTATATAATTTTATTTAACCTTCCAGGACGCGCGCCTATTTTTGTAACATGAGGACGCGCGCGTTGTACTTTATACAACACTTGGTTCCTTCATTAAAATAGCTACTATATCAATTTATATGTGCAACTTTTACCATTATTTCCATTACAAAACTATTTTTGAAAGTTAGTATGATATTTTTAGTATGTTTTGGATTTTTAATATTAGAGGGAACTGAAAAAAAATGGTTGTTAGAAAACTTTTAATACACATAGTAAAACTTCGTACAGAAACATACCTCTCATTCAATGTTTGACGTTCTTTTTTCTCAATTTTTGTTTGTTCAGGCCACTTCAGTTCTATTCGATTCTAAACAATCTCGCTCTGTTTTGAATTGAGGTGCTAAAGATACAATATGCTGGTTAGTGCAATATGAATCTCATCAATCATATCAAGGCTGATACGTAACTGATAAGAATGCTTCAACTTCATATTTTGCATTCTTAGCCACCTTCTTTGTACCAGGGAGAATTTTTATGATATTTTTATTCTTAGTCTTGCTGGTTGTTGCTACTTCAGACGTACACCAGATTGTTTCACCATCGTTCTCAAGAATAAACTCAATATCATCATGTTCGGGAGAATTTTCATCAACGAAATTACTGGTTTCTAATTCAATTCCATTGTCACCTTCTACTTCACTATCATCCGAAAATTCGTTGTATTCTATCACTCCCTCACTGTCATCTGAAAAGTCAATGTTTTTCTCATCTTCTGAACTACTTTCTTTGATGAGTCGGTCCATTCCACTTGTTCTTAGAACATTGTCATCACGAAAATTGTCAAAACTGTTTATAATTAACAAAATTAATAATAACTCATCTGAAACTAACGGTAAAATCACACTCACTTTCGAAAAATGGACTACTAGACTTCAAACTTTACACTAAGCTAGGGCGCGCGCGATGTAAAAAGTACAACATTTCTGACACCGGTTTCTTCAACACTGAATAGGGTATGAACAGTGATTGATAGTAATGCAATATTTTGTCTATGGGCGGAGCTAGATGTCGCGGAGGAATACTTAAGGCCAGTTTCACACGCAGAGACCTCGCTCCTGGAATATCATATTACGGAAGATCATATTTCATATTTTGCAGCTCTCCTGTACTTTCACATGGGGATCTTACGAATAGCCGACAGATCTAACACTATGCCGCCGTTTGTGAAAAGTTGACTCATCACTTTTCTCAAAGTCTAACTTCCTTAAAAATATAGATAGAAGATTTCTGATTTCGGATTTGGATTCAGCGACCCCAAATTCTTTAAGGCGTAAGTCCCATTTTCAAAAATACCCGAAAACAAGGGAGTTATAGCTGTTTTTAATATAGCTTTCCATTATCATATGATTATATAGTACGTACTAAGATAAATACTCCTGCCTCACAAGGGACAGGCAAGGTTTAAGAAGTTTTTGAACACCTGAGAAGTTTATACATAAAAATTTTTAATTTTAAAAGTTCTAGTTTTACAAAAAAATATTGAACTATGAAAAGATGAATCCAAATATGAAATCATAAATCATCTCCACTCATCACCCATAAAAATATGAGGAAAAGGAATGTTGTACAGTAAAATTCACTGAATTCAATTGTCATTCAACAATCCAATTATCAGGTTCAAATCGTTGAATATCTCTTTAAATTCCCAGCAAATATTGACTATTTTTTTTACAATCAGAAAAATCTATTATGAACATACAGTATAAACATTGTGCTGATCTGAATCGATCTATGTAATAATAGGAATTGAAAGAATAGAAAATGTCATGCATTCCAAGTAGTGATGTCTGTGTATTAGAACTGCTGAGTTGATAATGCATACTGAAAAAAAGCTCAGACCACCTGGCGACTTTGATGCTTTTGAAACCGGAATCTTGTTTATTTTTATAAAGAATGATACGAAATGAAAACATGTATCATAGTACAAAGCTTTGTATCATGAGTAAGATTGACAATCATGGCTTGTCGATTTTAGTTGCTGACCTAAATCCTCATTCCTCAGTCGTAGAACTATGGACCAAGCGCGAGCATTTGCCTTTTATGTCGTATACCGTCGACACAAACTTCGGCGTCAAAAACGGCTAGCAAGAGCTAGACTCCATTGGGTTCATCCTATCAATAAACTTCGTGATAACGCAGGAGCTCACGCCACACTGTTCAAAGAACTCAGACAGGACGATAAAAAGTTTTTCAACTATTTCCGCATGTCGTCCAAAACATTTGGAACTCCATGAGAAGGTGAAGGATAAAATTCAGCTGAGAGATACGAACATGAGGACTGCATCCCGTCCGAACTTAAACTGGCTGTAACTTTGAGGTAAGATACAGTGTTTTTTATTATTATGTTGACTGTATTCTGATTCTGTTGACTTACATCTACTCTATAGCCTATATTATATTATATATGTCTAATCATAACGTTTTAAGGATTTGATAATGCAATTTTCGACCACTTCCCAACTAGCTAGAGACTTGAAATTTTCAGGATAGGTCAAATTTCAATGACAATGCATTTACTGATCATTGTTTTCGAAATTTCCTCACTCCTTACGTCCTTTTGTAAGATAAGAGGATATTATTGAAGGAGCTTAGGGAACTCCTACTGATGACTAGAGTTGGGCACAAGCCTCCTGCCACAATGATGAGAATGGATTAATTCGAAAAATAATGAAATAGTAATATCAATATCTGTCTCATATGCCTGACATTTCTAGACTGAGACAGAATATGATAGTCATAAAATTGGTGACATAATTAATTCAACAATTCGATAGAACTATTTTTATTTTTAGTCGGCAGGAAAAGATTGATTCCTAATATAGATCTGTTTTGAAATGATTTTCAATAAAGAGGTAATCTAAAATAAGAGAAGTAAATGAATATTTGAAATTTTATTAATATAGATATAAAAAATTAAGGATTCAAGTATCAGTAAAAAAAGGCAAATTTATTAAAAGATATACCAGCTATCATTTTCGAGCTTAGTCAATTTTGATTATTCTGTGTTTTGAAATGATGTGGGAGTGAGAGACGAAGTTGTGGCATCAGACATTTGTGTTATGGGGGATGTCACAGAGGTACGCGATGGTAGTGAGACTGATAGAATTCCTGGGGAAACTGAGGAGCAGTGATTAAAGAATGATGCTGTACGAATTGCTGAGGAGTGCTTGAATATCCCCACCCAATAGTCTGAGGGGACTGGTGTTGTTCATGCTTTGTTAAAGCCAGTTACTCAGAAAGCGTTTTTTTGTTGTTCGATGTTTTGTCGTCCTTATGAATTCTGTTGAAGCAAACATATTGTTATTTAAGAAGTTGTGATGAACCTGTATAAACAATCATAGAATTCTTAGAATTCATAGGAACGGTAAAAATCAATTTTACGAAAATCGATGTACATGTAACTGGATTTAGAAGATCAATACGATAATGTTCTTTATCACAATTTAATCATAGAAATGTTTAAGTGAAAACGTTGGGCGCAAACTTCTGCCATGAGGAGACAAATAATTTATGAAAAGCTTGATAGCTTGAATAGTGATCTGATATTTGTTACACGTTTTTATTCTAAGACATAATATGTCTTAGACTAATTTTTAATGTTTCTTCAATCGGCAGGAAAACTTGGTTTTTCAAAGTTATCTTACTCCCTATTTTGGGGTATTTTCAGAAATCAAGAAAATAACCTACCAAATTCCTACACGAATACAGTGTAAGTTGTATTATAATAGCTACAGTACTTACGTACTGTATAGTACAGTACCTGTCGTTTTACCGTATAATTATATGATAATAGAAAGCTTTATTAAAAACAGCCATAACTTCCTTGTTTTTTTCGGATATTTTCGAAAACGGGACTTACGCTTTAAAGAATTTGGGGTCGCTGAATCCAAATCCGAAATCAGAAATCTTCTATCTATATTTTTAAGGAAGTTAGACTTTGAGAAAAAGTGATGAGTCATCCTTTGAGCAAACGTCGGCGCGTAGTGGTAGATCTTGCCGCTGCTTGCCTCGAGGGGAAAAGACGTGACAAAACGAGGTTCCTGGATAGGAGTCACCATGTGGAAGACACGATTTGACTCAATGTACTTCGACAAAAAAACGAGAACACTGTTCAGTGTTCAAGTTGCACGTCTCCTTCGTGTGAAAGAGGCCTAAAGGTTTACATCCTTACGGATGTGAATTTCTCAAATAAAACGAAAAACTTTCTGACTGTTGTACTTTTTACAACGGCGCGCGTCCCTGAAGGTTAATTTGATTTTCAACTTACCCAAATTCCAAATTTCTAGTTCATGTAATAAATTTTGAACTCAAAATTGGACAGAACATATGAAGTGATAAACATAATATTATAACCTATTTTTGACGATTTCTATCCAAATTTGGGAGAGGGACATTTTTTGGCTTCAAGCCTGTTGTTTCTTCTTCAATCATTCATAGTTGAGAATGATATTGTATTTATCATGGATGAATAATTAATAAATATAAGATTATGACTGCCAGAAATGAATTGGAAAAATTACAATATTGTTGGTGTGTAGACTGATGTTCGATTTATTATTAATTGATTATATATAATCAATATATAATCAATTATTATATATAATCAATATATTCGATTATATATAATATTGTAAACATATAATATTTTTAATTAACAATATTGTTGGTTGTGTAGACTGATGTTCGATTTAGGATAGAGCTTGTGATTCTAGGGTTCTCTCTCACTCCATCTATTTCTCTCTCTTTCTTTGGTAGAGAGTTAGTGGGGAGGATTTTTTAATATTCTTTCCGAAGAATGGACATTGATATGTCCAAAGCTCCGCCAATTTATGTAGATGCATAACAATATAATTATCTATATTATTATATTACAAATTACTTTTTCATATCATATACAGCTCAATAATATTTCTTAGTCTATATTATGCAAATTCATCTATAATTTTGCTGTATTGTAAGCAATTGTATATAAGTGTATAAGCCAGTATATATTGTAATCTACATAAAGTACTCAATCAATCAATTCTCTTTCTTTTTTCCTTTCTCCCTTTACTCTGCCTCTTCCCTCTCACTTTTTCCTTTCACTCTCTTTCTCTCTCCCTTCTCTCTCACACTCTCTTTCTTTTTTCTCTCCCATTTCTCTCACAACTCCTCACAAACGCTTTCTTTCACTCTCACTCGCTCTCACTCTCACCAATATAGCTGACAATAGAGCAATCCATGCCATTTCACCAGATGAACTTTATCAATGAGAGTGGATGCCATATGATAGACTGCACTATCCAATCCCATTTAGTCTTTGAGAGAGGGATAATCTTCATCGCTGACAATGAGAAGCGTATGAATTCCCTGTTTCTTCGACGGTTTTCCGAATGATTGAAAAGCTTTCAACGAATATAATGCAGCGGTTGTTGTTGTGCATCGATACACATTTATGTATCGATATACGGAATATATCGACATGTATATAAAATATCGACATCGGT
>NW_024094858.1:0-11190 GCF_014356525.2 Nilaparvata lugens
CCATTGCATATGCTCTCGTACACTTAATCATCATGAAGAAAATCTACGATTGAGAAAGAATTATTAGCTATAGTCTGGTCATGCAAACATTTCGACCATACCTCTATGGTAGAAAATTCATAATCGAAACCGATCACAAACCTCTTCAATTGACCACAGCATTAAAGACCGAATTCAAAATAATTCGTATGAAACTCTTTCTAGAAGAAATCCAGTATGTGGAAGGAAAATCAAACCAAGTAGCGGACGCTCTTTCAAGAATATGCCCAGCTGACGTTCACATGATGGAAAATGATGAAGACGAACCTTTCCAAGGGTTCGAAAGTGGTTTTCGTGGTTTCAATCATGACTTACAGGATCTCGAGAATAACAATGATCTCGATGACTCCAACAAATTGACATGGACGAACTGCTTAGATTTTAACACTAACACAGACATTCCCTCAGTAGACACCATCACACTGATGATTTTCTTCACATGTAGGCAAATCTGCCGAACAAACTAACAATTCCGATCGCGACAATATTGCAAATAATTATAATGATGCTAATGATAATGATGCTGATGATAATGATGCTAATGATAAGATGCTGATGCTTGATGTAATGATAATGATGCTAATGAACAAGAAGTTGATATCGTAGAGTAGTTACAATACATTCACAGGAGCTCGAACGAACAAGTAGTTATTGCGGATGATGACAAAATAATCAATGTTGAACAAAATCAAATCATTTTAGAACGTGGCAACAAAGAACTGTTATCAGAAAAGTTTTTACAAAAAACAGATTGACTCTATATTTTCAAAGTTCATCCACTCCGAAGAAATAAATGATGTGTGTATACAATACTTGAAACCCACACACGTTATGGGATACTTTGCTCCAGGACAGGTGTATTGGAAAAAGAATATGAAATGATTTTCGAAAATTTCAAGAATGTTATCATTGCTAATTTTAATTCTGTGAAACTTAGGAGATATAAGAAACTGAATTTGGATATAACTGATTCAGAGGAACAGAAAGGTTGAACCAATTATCATGTAGGAAAAACGTATCACCGTGGAATTAATGAAAGCTATAACCACATTCGAAGAGAATACTATTGGCTACCATGCTTAAAGACATTACAGAATACATAAATAAATGTTCAGTATGTGCTAAAGTGAAATGATAGAAGACCAGTTCAAGTTGAATACAAAATTACCCCTACTCCTGACAAACCTTTCGAAAAATTACAGATTGACACGTTTCAATACAGTAGAATAAAATTCCTCACGATAATAGATTGCTTTTCGAAAAAACTCATGGTATATCCACTAACAAGTTTGAACCAGCTGAAATACAGTCTTGTTTGAATGATTACTTTTCTCTATTCCATGCCCTAAGACAATCCAAATGGATAATGGTCGTGAATTCGACAATGCTGGACTTCGAGATTTTTGCGTTTATATAAGATAGAACCTTATTATATAACACCGGGACATCCAGATTCCCAGGGTTATTAGAACGAGCACACTTGACACTCATGAACTCCTTAATGCTATACAAATGGAAAATAAAGACAACAAACCCGAATATAATATGAAATTACAATTATCGCATTCAATAACAAAATAAATTCAACTTTGAAACAAACTCCTATGGAAATGACTTATGGTGTATCAAAAAATCCATATGTTGATGAAATACGGAACCCCTTATTGCTGAAGAAAGAACAAACGCCTATCTAGAAAAACTGAAAACTATTCACAACTAGTAAAAGATAAAGTAGGACAAGAAAACAAAATAGAACTGATCGCTTAAATCAAACTAGAGAAAGATTTTGAAATGCCTAACGAACACTTCATAAGACAACGTTTAATAAAAAGGACAAACCCAAATTTTTCAAAGTGAACTACAATAAGGTAACTCAATTTGCTACTAATCCAAGAGCGAGTCAGAAACGACCCTTCAAACTTCACCCGAATCGAGTGAAGCGAGCTCGAAAGAAAAAGAAATCAACTAATTTATGTGTTTGAGGTACCGGTAACAATGTTTGTTCTTCTGATGCTGTGGCGTTGCTAACACCAGCAAACCCGACACATAGATATACATTCACTCATACAAGTAAAACATCACCATCACTCAGCTATCAAAATTCACGACTCATTCGTAATAAATGAAACCTTCACAACTGCATAATATCAATGTAAACATGTTGCATATCGAATTAAATACAATCAAAAGAACAATATTACTTTGCGTGAACCAATATGGCCAGTTTCACACGGCAGAGACCTCGCTCCTGGAATATCATATTACGGAAGATCATATTTCATATTTTGCAGCTCTCCTGTACTTTCACATGGGGATCTTACGAATAAGCCGACAGATCTAACAACTATGCCGACGTTTGCTCAAACCTATGACTCATCACTTTTTCTCAAAGTCTAACTTCCTTAAAAATATAGATAGAAGATTTCTGATTTCGGATTTGGATTCAGCGACCCCAAATTCTTTAAAGCGTAAGTCCCATTTTCAAAAATACCCGAAAACAAGGGAGTTATAGCTGTTTTTAATATAGCTTTCCATTATCATATGATTATATAGTACATACTAAGATAATAATACTCCTGCCTCACAAAGGACAGGCAAAGGTTTTAAGAAGTTTTTGAACACCTGAGAAGTTTATACATAAACATTTTTAATTTTAAAAGTTCTAGTTTTCCAAAAAAATATTGAACTATGAAAAAATGAATCCAAATATGAAATCATAAATCATCTCCACTCATCACCCAATAAAATAGGAGGAAAAGGAATGTTGTACAGTAAAATTCACTGAATTTCAATTGTCATTCAAAACAATTTATCAGGTTCAAATCGTTGAATATCACTTTAAATTCCCAGCAATTATTGACTATTTCTTTTTACAATCAATCAGAAAAATCTATTATGAACATACAGTATAAACATTGTGCTGATCTGAATCGATCTATGGTAATAATAGGAATTGAAAGAATAGAAAATGTCATGGCATTCCAAGTAGTGATGTCTGTGTATTAGAACTGCTGAGTTGATAATGCATACTGAAAAAGTCATGAATAGCTCAGACCAGCCTGGCGACTTTGATGCTTTTGAAACCGGAATCTTGTTTTATTTTTATTAAAGAATGATACGGAATGAAAACCATGTATCATAGTACAAAGCTTTGTATCATGAGTAAGATTGACAATCATGGCTTGTCGATTTTAGTTGCTGACCTAAATCCTCATTCCTCAGTCGTAGAACTATGGACCAAGCGCGAGCATTTGCCTTTTATGTCATATACCGTCGACACAAACTTATGAAATTTATGAAAAGCTTGATAGCTTGAATAGTGATCTGATATTTGTTACACGTTTCTATTCTCAGACATAATATGTCTTAGACTAATTTTTAATGTTTCTTCAATCGGCAGGAAAACTTTGGTTTTTCAAAGTTATTTACTCCCTTATTTTGGGGTATTTTCAGAAATGAAGATAAATAACCTACCAAATTTCCTACACGAATACAGTGTAAGTTGTATTATAATAGCTAGAGTACTTACGTACTGTATAGTACAGTACCTGTTCGTTTTTACCGTATAATTATATGATAATAGAAAGCTTTATTAAAAACAGCCATAACTTCCTTGTTTTCGGATATTTTCGAAAACGGGACTTACGCTTTAAAGAATTTGGGGTCGCTGAATCCAAATCCGAAATCAGAAATCTTCTATCTATATTTTTAAGGAAGTTAGACTTTGAGAAAAAAGTGATGAGTCATACTTTGTGGAAACGTGGCATAGTTGTTAGATCTTGCCTCTGCTTGCCTCGAGGGGAAAAGACGTGACAAAACGAGGTTCCTGGTTAGGAGTCACCATGTGAAAGACACGATTTGACTCAATGTACTTCGACAAAAAAACGAGAACACTGTTCAGTGTTCAAGTTGCACGTCTCCTATCGTGTGAAAGAGGCCTATCGATCAAGGCCGTCTAGACATCATAACAATGCATTTAAAATACACAGACACAAAACTAGATCACTCAATATCAGCAAAAATAGAAATAAGCGTGGACTTTTCAATGGATCAGCTATTCATGGGTAACCGGTAACATATCGAATTAAATACAATCAAAAGAACAATATTACTTTGCGTGAACACAATATGGCCAGTTTCACACGGCAGAGACCTCGCTCCTGGAATATCATATTACGGAAGATCATATTTCATATTTTGCAGCTCTCCTGTACTTTCACATGGGGATCTTACGAATAAGCCGACAGATCTAACAACTATGCCGACGTTTGCTCAAACTATACTCATCACTTTTTCTCAAAGTCTAACTTCCTTAAAAATATAGATAGAAGATTTCTGATTTCGGATTTGGATTCAGCGACCCCAAATTCTTTAAAGCGTAAGTCCATTTTCAAAAATACCCGAAAACAAGGGAGTTATAGCTGTTTTTAATATAGCTTTCCATTATCATATGATTATATAGTACATACTAAGATAATAATACTCCTGCCTCACAAAGGGACAGGCAAAGGTTTTAAGAAGTTTTTGAACACCTGAGAAGTTTATACATAAACATTTTTAATTTTAAAAGTTCTAGTTTTCCAAAAAAATATTGAACTATAAAAGATGAATCCAAATATGAAATCATAAATCATCTCCACTCATCACCCAATAAAATAGGAGGAAAAGGAATGTTGTACAGTAAAATTCACTGAATTTCAATTGTCATTCAACAATCCAATTATCAGGTTCAAATCGTTGAATATCACTTTAAATTCCCAGCAATTATTGACTATTTTTTTTTAGTCAATCAGAAAAATCTATTATGAACATACAGTATAAACATTGTGCTGATCTGAATCGATCTATGGTAATAATAGGAATTGAAAGAAAGAAAATGTCATGGCATCCAAGTAGTGATGTCTGTGTATTAGAACTGCTGAGTTGATAATGCATACTGAAAAAGTCATGAATAGCTCAGACCAGCCTGGCGACTTTGATGCTTTTGAAACCGGAATCTTGTTTTATTTTTATTAAAGAATGATACGGAATGAAAACCATGTATCATAGTACAAGCTTTGTATCATGAGTAAGATTGACAATCATGGCTTGTCGATTTTAGTTGCTGACCTAAATCTCATTCCTCAGTCGTAGAACTATGGACCAAGCGCGAGCATTTGCCTTTTATGATATACCGTCGACACAAACTTATGAAATTTATGAAAAGCTTGATAGCTTGAATAGTGATCTGATATTTGTTACACGTTTCTATTCTCAGACATAATATGTCTTAGACTATTTTTAATGTTTCTTCAATCGGCAGGAAAACTTTGGTTTTCAAAGTTATCTTACTCCTTATTTTGGGGTATTTTCAGAAATGAGATAAATAACCTACCAAATTTCCTACACGAATACAGTGTAAGTTGTATTATAATAGCTAGAGTACTTACGTACTGTATAGTACAGTACCGTTCGTTTTTACCGTATAATTATATGATAATAGAAAGCTTTATTAAAAACAGCCATAACTTCCTTGTTTTCGGATATTTTCGAAAACGGGACTTACGCTTTAAAGAATTTGGGGTCGCTGAATCCAAATCCGAAATCAGAAATCTTCTATCTATATTTTTAAGGAAGTTAGACTTTGAGAAAAAAGTGATGAGTCATACTTGTGGAAACGTGGCATAGTTGTTAGATCTTGCAGCTCTCCTGTACTTTCACATGGGGATCTTACGAATAAGCCGACAGATCTAACAACTATGCCGACGTTTGCTCAAACCTATGACTCATCACTTTTTCTCAAAGTCTAACTTCCTTAAAAATATAGATAGAAGATTTCTGATTTCGGATTTGGATTCAGCGACCCCAAATTCTTTAAAGCGTAAGTCCCATTTTCAAAAATACCCGAAAACAAGGGAGTTATAGCTGTTTTTAATATAGCTTTCCATTATCATATGATTATATAGTACATACTAAGATAATAATACTCCTGCCTCACAAAGGGACAGGCAAAGGTTTTAAGAAGTTTTTGAACACCTGAGAAGTTTATACATAAACATTTTTAATTTTTAAAAGTTCTAGTTTTCCAAAAAAATATGAACTATGAAAAGATGAATCCAAATATGAAATCATAAATCATCTCCACTCATCACCCAATAAAATAGGAGGAAAAGGAATGTTGTACAGTAAAATTCACTGAATTTCAATTGTCATTCAACAATCCAATTTATCAGGTTCAAATCGTTGAATATCACTTTAAATTCCCAGCAATTATTGACTATTTCTTTTTACAATCAGAAAAATCTATTATGAACATACAGTATAAACATTGTGCTGATCTGAATCGATCTATGGTAATAATAGGAATTGAAAGAATAGAAAATGTCATGGCATTCCAAGTAGTGATGTCTGTGTATTAGAACTGCTGAGTTGATAATACATACTGAAAAAGTGAATAGCTCAGACCAGCCTGGCGACTTTGATGCTTTTGAAACCGGAATCTTGTTTTATTTTTATTAAAGAATGATACGGAATGAAACCATGTATCATAGTACAAAGCTTTGTATCATGAGTAAGATGACAATCATGGCTTGTCGATTTTAGTTGCTGACCTAAATCCTCATTCCTCAGTCGTAGAACTATGGACCAAGCGCGAGCATTTGCCTTTTATGTCATATACCGTCGACACAAACTTATGAAATTTATGAAAAGCTTGATAGCTTGAATAGTGATCTGATATTTGTTACACGTTTTTATTCTAAGACATAATATGTCTTAGACTAATTTTTAATGTTTCTTCAATCGGCAGGAAAACTTTGGTTTTCAAAGTTATTTACTCCCTTATTTTGGGGTATTTTCAGAAATCAAGATAAATAACCTACCAAATTTCCTACACGAATACAGTGTAAGTTGTATTATAATAGCTAGAGTACTTACGTACTGTATAGTACAGTACCTGTTCGTTTTTACCGTATAATTATATGATAATAGAAAGCTTTATTAAAAACAGCCATAACTTCCTTGTTTTCGGATATTTTCGAAAACGGGACTTACGCTTTAAAGAATTTGGGGTCGCTGAATCCAAATCCGAAATCAGAAATCTTCTATCTATATTTTTAAGGAAGTTAGACTTTGAGAAAAAAGTGATGAGTCATACTTTGTGGAAACGTGGCATAGTTGTTAGATCTTGCCTCTGCTTGCCTCGAGGGGAAAAGACGTGACAAAACGAGGTTCCTGGTTAGGAGTCACCATGTGAAAGACACGATTTGACTCAATGTACTTCGACAAAAAAACGAGAACACTGTTCAGTGTTCAAGTTGCACGTCTCCTATCGTGTGAAAGAGGCCTATCGATCAATGCCGTCTAGACATCATAACAATGCATTTAAAATACACAGACACAAAACTAGATCACATCAATATCAGCAAAAATAGAAATAAGCGTGGACTTTTCAATGGATCAGCTATTTCATGGGTAACCGGTAACATGGATGCGAACGACAAAGAAAAATACGACAAAATATTATTTCAAGTTCAGTCAATGAATACCGCTTACAGCAAAATTTGAGAATCAATTTTCAGTAAACAAAAGGCTCATTGACGATTTTAATGCTGATGTGAAAAGATTCATGGGAATAATTGAAAATTATTAATTATTTCAAAACTCTCTCAAATGAACTATGACTGTACAGCTGAACCAGCAATTTTCCCTTTTATTTAGCTCATTAAGTTTGCTCTTTAATAAAATAAAGCGATTTAGATACTAGTTTGGAGTTTTGTAGATTGAATATTCTACATTCTAGTATATTATCCATAAAGAATAATAATATTATTTCTGAATCTAATGTAAAATTGATTTCTGAAGAACCAGAAGTTTATGGCAATTAGCAAAGGTACACTGCTTAATATATGAAGAATATATATCCTACTTCATTGAATTCCCTTTAAAATCACCTACTTATGAAACCTTCTTCTTATTATCCTATCCTGTTTATCGTAATACTAAAGTTACCACCATTCATGTATATCCTTCCCTTATCCTGAGATATGACGAAATTTTATCTGCTAAATGTGAATTTTTGTGAGACACTACTACTGCAGAAATGTGACAGTGATAAAAAAAGTGTATGAGTGAAGTGTTAGAAGACAAGAAATTAGAAAACTGTAAACAATTAGTAATTAATGAATCTGCTTCTTTTGTAAAATTCATTCCAATTATCAATCAATATCTACTGTACAATTGACAAAGCTATTATTATTTTATCAGACAAAAAGAACACTACATTATATCCAAAATCAACTCAATTATTGTATCTTAATAAGTCAGAACAGTTATTCGAACATCCTAAAATACATGAATATTGGGAAAGTGATATATCAATCCCATCTGAAGTTCCTTTCGTAATTGAAAACAAACTTTTCATTTGATATTATACATGAAGCAAATATTAAGATTGCCACTACTAGCAATAGAAGAACTTAGCATTGCAAAAGACGATACTTATTATATTTGGATTTTTATTATATGTTTCATTGTTATTCTTAGTATATTTATTTTATTTAAATTATATAACTTTATTAAATATGTAACTTCTTTACAAAATAATTGTAGAAATGTTAATGTAGCAGCAAATTCGCAAGCCCCAACATTTGTTCTTGGCCTTGCCTCCAAACCCAAAATTCTGATCGCTGAGGACAGCTTCAGTCTAGGGGTGGAGGAGTTAAATATCTATATAGTAGTATACAACCCCATTGTTATAGAATATAGCTGACTATGCATTGTCTTCTTTATGTCTCAATAATTATTTTCAGTTAGTTGTACTCAAACTCTTGACGAGAGCACTCGGCTCCCGAAATTCTTTAACTCGGTATTTTCTGTAGTTGTAGTGTTAATAAAGTTTCAATTTTTAAAAACTCAGTCGTGTCGTCCAATCACTTAACTTTGGACAACTTCATTCTAGACAACTTCATCCTCGAAAAATACATCCTCTTCGAAAAAAGCATCATCATCAGGTGCAACACCATCGAAGAGCTTATTGTAGCAGGAAGATTTCCTGTCATAAAAATGTCTGTAAGGTTCATTGACATCTAACAGATCAAGGCAAATCCAACAAAAAATGGTACTGCAAAGATTGCAGACCATTTTGTTACATCCTGCTGATTTCTGGAAAAAATAAAATAAATTGTGTTTAAATAAAACATGATGATGAAGATTACATACAGGTTGGTGAAAATTGTGGAAAAAGCTAAATATTTCTTTTACAACAATAATTTGACAGTAGTTTCATTGGGATCCTATTCGAATTGAAAAACTACTTTTCTGTTGTTTAAAAATTTTTGTTCGCCATCTTGGATCTGCCATTCTAAGTCCAACATGATTGGTAAAGACAGTTATCGTGATTTCCTTCCTTACCCCCCACCCCTCCCTCTTCATCGTAGAAGGAAGCAGCCAAAAGCAGTTTCCCCCTCCAGCTTCAGTTGGCATGAAGTGCTCGAGGCTGCAACATCATTACTGCTTTTTTGAAGCCCCGGTTTCAACTGCAGTTTTCTTCAGTTTTTCAAGTAAGTTTTCGTTTATAATCACACAGCTCTTTTCTTTTGTTCACCCGCGGTCCTCCACTTGTAAAATTTCTGTTTCTAATCACCATATTGGTCCTCCAGGCCAGTTTGTGTTGCGCTTCATAAAAAATTGTAAGCTGAAGGAAACACACAGGCACAATCTTCGCAGCCATAGAGCACAACCGGCGCGCCTCACCTCTCCGCATCTGTCTGTTGCTGAATGTCGTGCAGCACTATTGAGTATTGTCAAACTTACTCAAGAGTTCTATTTCATTGACACTTTCAAGCTTCTCAACAAGGGAGAAAACCCGCCGCGAGAATTACACTCTCTAGCGCCATTCATCGATCCATCCGGTTCTCCTCAGGGTGGGCGGACGTCTCAAACGATCCTGTCTTCCGTATGACAGCCGTCATCCACTGCTTCAGGCCGTGGAGCTTCCCTAAATGACTCCACCTCAAATCGGCAACGTTGGACTCACCTGCGTCAATTAGTACAGTCGTTCTGGCGTCGATGGAAATCTGAGTATCTACAAACACTCATTCAACGAAATAAGTGGAAAACTCCAACAGAAAACATCAAAGTTGGACAAATTGTGCTTATAAAACATTGAACACTGCACCTACACTATGGCCTATTGGTAAAATTGAGAAAGTATTTCCTGGACAAGACAAAATAATAAGAGTAGCGTTAATCCGCACAGCCGGCGGTACGCTCATCCGACCTGTGAACAAACTTATAGTGTTGCCAGTAGTCTAAATCTCGGCAGCCCTTCTGAACTCTGTGTAAATTTTCTATTATCGTCTACCCCGCTTCGTGTAACAATCATATATGTAACAGTCTCTTTGTGTCATCGTATGTGTGATATCCGCTTCGTATTTATATGCTATGTGCTAAATCTCAAATAAACAATTACATTTCTCGATAAAACCTCCGATGTAGTTTTAGGTGGGCGGTTGGTAAAGACAGTTATCGTGATTTCCTTCCTTACCCCCACCCCTCCCTCTTCATCGTAGAAGGAAGCAGCCAAAAGCAGTTTCCCCCTCCAGCTTCAGTTGGCATGAAGTGCTCGAGGCTACAACATCATTACTGCTTTTTTGAAGCTCCGGTTTCAACTGCAGTTTTCTTCAGTTTTTCAAGTAAGTTTTCGTTTATAATCACACAGTTCTTTTCTTTTGTTCACCCGCGGTCCTCCACTTGTAAAATTTCTGTTTCTAATCACCAATGATTTTTTTTCTAAATGATAAGATGGTTATATGAAAAATAATTTCAATGCAGAATTTCAAAAGAAAAGTATTAGCAATAACCACACTTTGATAATATATGAAACCGTTTTGAAGTTATTCACATTCAAAGATACTAATGAATCATACAAAGATGAGATGAGTACATTGAAAAAAAGAATTAAAACTATGAACATTTTACTTTTTAAGGATAGTAAAAATATTTGCAATATGCGAATGAATGGCATGTATTATCAAATAAATAAATGAATGTAATCAATAAAAAAAGTTTAAAATTACTGACCTCAATGGACGCCCTACATTTGGGACATCTTTTACTGTTTTCTCCAAGCCATTTTTCATTGAGTGCCGTGTTACCAATCTGACCAGTTTC
>NW_024094859.1:0-9044 GCF_014356525.2 Nilaparvata lugens
AGACAGAGTGAATCGTTAATTTCACAGAGAGTGAATAGTGCTTTTTTATTTCTGATTTCTGAAGTCTTTTCAAAGTTCGGAATGCATTTCAAGGAAGTGCCATCAACACTATTGCAAATATTGCGCCGTCTAGACAGGTAATTGTGGTGCTGTGTAAACAGAATCAAGTGTAGAGACAAGATCAACAACCATTCTGCCAATTATGCGAACTGATAATGCGAATTCTATCAAGCCAGTAAAGAGTATAGTATACAATCAATATTATGTATTTATGCAACTGTAGGCTGTGCCTGTAGAATAAATTAGTCAAACACTTGAAACAATAAATTAGTTATAAAAACTCATATTAATCACCGTAAATGAATTCAATTTTGAATTGTTTTTGGAAAAATATGATTCACAATTTCAGGTTTACAACCCCGAAAATCCCGGCATTGACATCCCTAGTGGCGTAACGCTTCCAAACCGGGCCCCCCGCAAAAAAAATTCCGGGCCCCTCTTCTAAAATCGTACCACCTTTCTCCAGCCCACCTTCTCCCTTAATCCAAGCATTAAACTCTAATGTGAACGTACATCTTTCATGAGTGAATTACATAGCTTAGTTGAAAAAAAAACTTGTTCTCGACTCAACTCACTTGAAAATCTTTTCATTCGTCAAATTCAGCGGACCCGTTGACGCATGCGCGCAGTAACACGATTCGAGAGGAACTGAACCACGGAATGCGAATGGGAATTGCAAATGAAATAATGAATTGAGTAATTTATTATATAGTATCAAAATTTACGGCGCCCCTGCCACACTATATGGTATATATATATATATCCAACCGTGGTCACACAACCGTTGGATTCATAACTGCAGTCTTCTCGGTTGAGAAAGGAGACAGTCTCCGAAAATTTCCCCCATTTCTAATGTAAGTTTTTATGTGTTTTCAATCTATTTATATCGTGTCTCCTGTTTTAATTTATATTACAAACTTTAAAGTGTCTTATATAATATATATATGTTCAGGAATTCAATGGGAAAATAATTTCTTTCCTTCAATGCTTACATAAAGATAGTTAATAAAGAAAACGATCTACTTTAGAACCATTCTGACAATCTATGTTTGAATCAGAGAGAAAAGAAGTAAATCTTATCTATAAGTAAGTGGTTTGAATAGTCTCAGTCTGGTCTGGATTGTCTCACCGGATGTATAAATTTTAATTATTTGTAAACAAACAACATTCCTAATTTTTCATTAAGCTCACTACCAGCACACAATCATTGAAGCTCTGTCAATGGAACTATAATTATTATTACGAGTAGATTTGAACAATGATTGTTTTTCTTTCTGCCTTATTCATTTTTTTCTACTTGTATTCCCTTGATATTATTCATACCCAGACTGATAACATGTTCTATTGCATTTTCTTCTTACACAATGAATGAACCCAAATTTTCTACAATAAAACTTCTGCTTTTTTATCAATTTACTCCATGATTATCTAATTTTATTTTTAAAGTATGCAATATATATTATAATTTCGGGCCCCCTAGACTAGGTAATTTTATTTTTCGGAAAACCTATATTAGCCTATATATTATCCGGCCCCCCCGCGCCGCGGCGGCAGAGGGGGTGTACGTTACGTAAGGTTTTTAATAAGGAGTAAGGTCTGAAGTGAAGTTTTTTTTAGTGAGGTCTATGTTTCAACTCTATTTGCTTTTGTCTGTCTGTATGTAACGCGATTACGGCCAAACGCGTTGATAGAATTCGATGAGATTTGGCAAAAATATTCCTTTTTCAACTGCGCGTCGATGTATACACAAGTTTTTTGAAATTTTGCATTTTAGGATAAAAGAAAAGAAAATAATAAAAAGATAATAAAAATAAATAATAAAAATAAATAATAAATAATAAAAAGATAATATGAAAAGAAAAGGAATTCCTCCGTACTCTGTTATCACTATATAATTATCTACTATAATTATCTATATAATTATCACTATATATCATCTACTTTGAAGATAGGATCAATCGGACTAGACAATTATTCATAATCAATCAGCTGGCAAGTGGATTATTCATTGCATGCATTACACAAATGTCTGGCCGTGTCTATTTCTATAAGGTAGAGTTTCAATATTTTTACTTTCCTTGCCCTATTACCATAGGTAAGGAAAGTATTGCTTTCCAAAAAAAATTAAGGTACCCTAATTTCATGTTTTCTATACGTTTCAAGGTCCCCTGAGTCCAAAAACATGATTTTTGGGTGTTGGTCTGTGTGTTGTGTGTGTGTGTGAACACGATAACTCCATTCCTAATTACCGATTGACTTGAAATTTCAAACTTAAGGTCCTTATACCATGAGGATCCGACAATAAGAAATTCAATAAAATTCAATTCAAAATGGCGGATGATGGCTAAAAAACCATGTTTTGCACGGTTTTCTCGAAAACGGCTCTAACGATTTTCTTCAAATTTATACCTAGATAGCTATTTATAAGCCTAATTATAAGCCCTATCAACTGACATGAGTCTCATTTCTCGGAAAATTGCAGGAGCTCAGAAATATTCCTGAGAATGAATTTTGTTAAATTTCTATCACGATTTTCTCAAAAATGACTTGACCGATTTTTTTCAAATTCATACCCTGTATAGTTATATATCAGCTCTATTAACTGGCATGAGTCTCTTCCCTGAGAAATTAACAGGAGGTCCACCCCATCCTTCAGAAATTTACTTTGTAACCTCCTTCTCGTGCGTGAGGTAGGTAGGTAGAGCAGTTTGTTTAAAATTTTTATTCAACATGTCAATATTTTATTTGTAGAACAGCTGTTTTGACAACTTTAAAAAAATCCTCAAATTTCATAATAATTCAAACAAAGGAAAATGTACTCTGAACACAATCACAATACTATAATCGTAGTTTTAATTATTTAGCCTCCAATCGGCATAATGTTATTCCCTACATTATCCTCGTAAATGAGGCTTATAGATCAATGAGCAATGAAAGTTGTGAGAGTGTACCACACCATATTTTTTATGATGCGTGCCCATCAGTATCAATATTCTCATATTTGAAAAACAAATTTAATAGGTGATTGAAAATAAAATAAAAAATGATTAAATGAACTGAATAATGTTGAAGAAATTATTATATTCTTGATTGAATAAAATTAATTTTAAAATAGTCGAAAAATATTTCTATCAGATGGAAAGATTATCACGAAACTGGATAAATTTTTATATGGGATACAGATTCAAACGTGAACTGAGTTTATTAACATGAGTGAGTTTTTGATCTTGGAGAAAACAAATAACAGTTTTCAAGAGTAAATTATGATTCAATTGTGAATCAACTAGAACAGCTTTCATCAGATACTTGTGGATGAGAAAACTGCGTGATGTCTACTGTTCATAGAACTACTAGTAAATAAAATAAGAATATGATATTAGGAATAATTATTGTAACGAGATATTTGAGTTTTTTGAGGAAAAGTTTGTGTTAAGAACAATGAAATATTGTGTCTTTGTAATCAAGGAGTTTTAAAGTGTATTCTATATTTTTTATAAACACGTTAAGTCATACCAATTGTTCTCTAATGAACAATGTATTTTCTTTATTGTTTTGTGTGAAATCTATTAGTTTTATTTTCCAATTGAGTTATTTATCAAAATTTGGGAGTGAACTAGTAAGGGCTAAGACTGTTTTTTCATTCCCAATGAATTTTATGATTCTGAATGAAAACAATTGTTTTAGCAGTGACGTTTTGATCTGCTATTGGTCATCTTCAGATTAATGGATATCGTGGTTAGGAACTGAGGGAAAAGGACGTAGTTTCCTCAATCTGAAAATGACCAACAACAGGTCGAATCGTCATTGCTAAATTACAAGAGTGTTTCAATTACAAACATGTTCTTATTCAACATACATAACCTTTGTATAATATTTGGTTAATTTGAAACTAAATTAGGAAATCGACAAAATTTTTGGCAATAGCCTTTTTTTTATTTTCCGATCATTGTATTGTTTGTGCTAACCAAATAAATAAAGTTTTTCAGCTTTTAAAACTATTCATTATTGTCGGGATTAATTCACAATTAATAGCATTTATTTTAAATATACTTACCATTGTTTATAAGATTCCATTTTAAATTATTAGCTTAGATTTAGAAACAGTTACGGTAAGTCTCTACTCCTACTGGCGAACAAGTGTTTCACTTATGCCAGTAGTTCTTCACCTCCAGCCGTATTTTACAGATAGATGATACAGATATTTAGAATAACAATTATTGTTTTTTTTTCTGATTGTCACATCTTTGTACTGTTTTTGTGTTTTGGTGAAATAAATTGAATTGAATTGAAATAAATAAACATTCGAATTAATAATGGAGCAGTATGGATTTACAACTCATTTATGATTATCTGCTTCTGTAATTGATAAATGAAATGAAGTGAATTGTAGTTTGCTTCTTTGGTTAGTTGTTGGCTTTTTTTACATCAGTGTGGTGCGGGCCCGGAATAAGTAGGAATAATTGGACTGTTTGGAGGAATCTTTCAGGGAGTACCTTCAGTGATATTTCATGACTCAGTTCAATAACCTTTTGAACAATGGACTTGTGGAACGATGAGTTTCCTGAATATTTCGTGATAAATCTGAAACTTTCTAGTTATAGGGAGGTCCTCTGTTATATGACTTATGATTGATATATATCACTAATGGTTTATATAATTAAAGTGAGGTCCATGTTATAATGGCAGTGGAGAAATATAGGAGAAAAACGTTGCCGATCCTGTCTTGTCAATGCTTTCTATAGACGGTAGCTGATACAGGTTTATTGATGTTCATTTTTTAAATAATCAATTATCCTATTATATTGAGCGAGCAACTTCTGTATTTATTTTTATATTTGGTTATTTATATTACTTATTTATTTATGGTTATTTACGTCCAACGGCTCTAACGATTCAATCAATCAATCATTTTATTCAGTAAAAAGCATCACAAAATTCGACCCGCTAAACCTAAAAGATTTTACAGCAGGTGCCTACAAATAATGAAATACATAAATAGAATGAATGCTAACTTTAACAATAAACTAAGGAAAACAATTTTTTTCATGTACTCCATGTAAACTGGGGGTTTAGGAATTAAAAAGGAGTATGGGGTATTAGATGAACTAAGGATGATTAATGGGGTGGTATAGGGTTAATAGAAATTGGAAAAAATCGAAAACTCGAAAACTTCAAATCATAAAACTAAATTAAATTTAAAATAAAATAAACTTGATAGCCTACTCTATAGTAAGTAAGCATAAAAAAATATTAATTAATCTTATTCAGAGTTGAGGATAATACTAAACAAAAAATACAATAAGTGATCGGGAGTCTCAAACGTTAATTATCCATTCATATAGTATATGAAAATTGTTTGATATAAAAATATATATTATGAAAAATTAGTAGGCGGCGGTGTTTCACAAATACTAAAATTCATTTTACCAGAAAACTAATATTTATGTAGGCCTAAGTATAAAAATGAAAAAAAAAACAAAAATTAATGATTTTTCTCTATCTAGTATAGACTAAAGTATTGAAGCAGTAGTGCCACAAAAATGAAAGTCAATCACAAAATTTCACGATTTTCACAAAATTTGGAATATATAAAGGTTTGTGATATAAAAATTCGATTTCACTAGGTCTCATCCTTGGGAAAGCTCGCTGAACGAGATTAAAAGGATAATTATTCATCCATGGCTGAAACAGCTGAGACTTTCGTCGTCTGTGGATAGTAAAAAAGTGAGTCGGTGGAAAATGAAAATATCGCATCCCCGAAATTCATAAGCTGACTTATAGCCAGCTGTAAAATATAAACACCATCATTTTAGAGAATTGTGTTCTGTTTATCAATAAATAAAAATAACGAGCAAAGCTCGGTGCCCCAATATTATTTTATTAAGCAAGAAATTATATATTTCAATAATTTCATAATGAAGATGAAATGTTTTGTTTTATCAATTATTAATTCTATATTGTTAAAAGACGATCTGGCAAGAGAGCAAAGCGAGAAAGAGATAGCGCTATCCGCTTTGTTGAATGATAGACAAGGGTAGCAGTACCATTGCTAATCAAACTCTGCCATTATAACGTGGACCTCACTATAGAATATCTATTCTAATCTAATCTAATTGTATAGAGCTATCTCTGGTTAATTGTTTCGAATGCCTAGTTCTCGATATGCCGAGTGTAGAATGTCTGACATATTGATTTGTATTACAAATATTTATTCTATACTTACTCTCTGTATGCCAACCCAATTAGCGCATTCTGTCATTTCCTTTCCTTTCATATTATCCTTCAAGAGCAGAATTTCAAAAAACCTGCTGCTTGTAGAAAAAAAATACATGGAACAAAAACTTTCCATCAGAAACTTGTCTATAACGTTCAGTAAAATTGACGCTTTACGCCATAGGTACTGTAATTCTTGAACTTATCAATTATCACGTTTTTTTGAAATCCCGCTGGAATGGTTACTTAAATCGTAAAACTTTATAGAACATGAAATATAGACCAAAAAATTATCTACAAATAATGTCCAGAAACATTTTGTTGTAAAATCATGTATTGCGCCATAATTCGTTAATAATCATAATTCATATTTGTCAAATACGCAGCTTTTATGGAATTTTGCCTCAACGGCTCCTTATATCGAAAAACTGTAGAGAACAAAAATTATAGAGCGACGCATTATCTACAAATAGTTTATAGTAACATTTTGTCGTAAAACCAAGCGTAAGACTGTAATTTCAAGTTGAAGCAGTGCTTGCTCCATTACAAGCCAAACCCGTTGTTGAGATGTTGAGATAGCAAGCCAAAGCTGATCCAGCCAGCCAAGCAGAGTTGAGAAACAGAGAGCAGCGCTCATGCTACCTAGTGGCAGCAATTGGTACTACACTGCTCACTTGTGGACAGTTCGCGACATCTAGCGGAGGAAATTGTAACTAGCTTCAGACACTATGAACGTCGGCGGCAAAAACTTCTCAGACAAATGTTTCATCTTGTATCTTGTATTATAATTTTATAATTAAATGTAGATATTAATAAATGTATAATTTGAACGTATTATCATTTTATGGAATGAAAGAATCAGCTTTCATGTTTTCATGATGCATTGTTTGAGAGTTATAAGCCCTGAACTGAAAGAGCAAAACATTGGATAAAAACCTGTTATTTTAACAATTATACTCCTTCAAGAGTAAATATCTCAGGAATATCACAAAATTCCATTAAACAAAAAGTGTAGAGAATTTATCAAGCTTCATTTTTGTATAGTTAGTTATGTCGGTTGAACGCATTGTTCTCAAGATATTAGCGTGGATGCAAAACGCTGAAAAATGCAACTTTTAAACCACTCTCATCCTCTTAGCACATGAATTAGGAATGGGGACTGTTAATTATGTTCTCCTTCTAACTAGTCTCAACAAAGCTGTAAAGTAAAAAATCTTGTTTAGAACATTCCCTTCAGATTCCTTTTTCAATTTGGTCTATTGTTGTAAAAATGGAGATTTCACACTCAACACTAAAGCTGCTGCAAAAGGTGTAGGGAAATTCGTAAAAGTGTGAAATTACACATCAAATTGAAGAGAATTTGATGCTCTATAAGCTCATAATAAATATGTATTTTTCCCATCGATTTTTAAAAAGTTATAAGAGTAAAAATAGAAAAAAAATGGTGGCAAACGTGTTTTTTCAAAAATGTCACAACTTCAAGAGCGGATATCTCGAAAACTAGAGGAGATATAAAAAAAGTTGTGGAATGAATATTGTAGGAAATTATGTAAGCTTTAATTTGTTATATGACAGTCAAGTCCTTAGGATACATAGTTTATGAGTTTTATGCAAGAAACCTAAAAATGGTACCTATTAATCACCTCCACTCCTTAGCACAGTGGGTAGGGGTGGGGACCTTTGATATGTTTACCTACTTACTACCCTTAACAGAACTGTGGGGTCAAAAATTGTCTTCCAAACATTTCCCCCTATGCCATTTTTTGAGCGTTCATTTCCTGGACTATATGCTGAGCTTGTATTTATGACGCATTTATTTCAAATATACTGTAATTGTACTTTTCAAATTCTTAATAGTGATAAACACTCATTTCTGGTACCTCTTTTCTATTCAAGTTCTCTACTATAGCAAAACTTGATGATTTTTGTATCAATGAAAAGTGGAAGTTCTTCATTTCAATTAAATGAATCACGATTTCTGATGAAGTTAATTCTCCACCCCAAATTGTATCTTTGCGGTAAAATGGTGAAATATTGTTAAAGAAAGGTTTGTAAATGCCAGCATGGATAGCTGAGACGATAAGGCATTGAAACTTTCAGGCCCGGTTGCACAACAGCCGGTTAAATTTTAACCGTGATTAATTTCACGAGAACCAATCAGAGAAGGCGTTTTTGAAAAGACAGCATCTCTGATTGGTTCTCGTGGAATTAATCACGCTTAAAATTTAACCGGCTGTTGTGCAACCGGCACTCAGTCTGCTAGTGCCACCTGGTCATGAGTTCGAGGGTAACCCGGGTCCACTGGAACCGTATTCAACCGATCCGTTCGGCCGTTGGATCGGATGAATCTGCCGGCCGTTAATTCGGCCGAATATGGTCGTCCATTGGAACCGTTTACGTCAGTCTAGTTGCCAATTATTGAATTAACTACTATCATAGCCACCAAAATTTTTCATAAACAATGATTATATTGAGATTTTGAAAATTGAATAAACAAATATCCACTAAATTAGTTATTTATTACAATAATCTTACCTTCGACAAATATACACTAAATTAGTTATTCATTATTAAGCAATCTTTGTCCACAGATTCCTTTGAACATCACGACGATGATTCTTTTGTCTCGCATAATCCCACAATGGAACATGCTCTTGAACCAACTTATCAACTTTTCATAGTCCATAGTCACAACTTTAAAAACAGAACAACTTCAAAAAAACAAAACAAACAAGACTGTGGAACAATTTAGGTTAGGAACACTTTGTTGG
>NW_024094860.1:0-8005 GCF_014356525.2 Nilaparvata lugens
GATTATTGGAAGTTAGGGGCGGTTGGGGGTTGGAGTCGTTTGCTACATTCGTGACGTGGTTTATGGGGGTATATTTTGGGGAGGATGGATATTTATGGGCGAAAATTGAGAATATTGGATATATTATATGATATTCTCAAGGTTTCATTTGATAATATTCAGCAGCTTTGAAAATTTGATCAGGTATCATGAGCATAAAATAAGGAAGAATATTTTTTTGTTGACAGATTCGATATATTTTTTACTTTCCTTGCCCTACTACCATAAGTAAGGAAAGTATTGCTTTCCAAAAAATATTAAGGTACCCCAATTTCAAGTTTTCTATACGTTTCAGGTCCCCTGAGTCCAAAAACTGATTTTTGGGGTTGGTCTGTGTGTGTGTGTGTATGTGTGTATGTCTGTGAACACGATAACTCCATTCCTAATTAACCGATTGACTTGAAATTTCAAACTTAAGGTCCTTATAGCATGAGGACCCGACAATAAGAAATTCAATATAATTCAATTCAAGATGGCGGATAATTACTAAAATACCATGTTTTTCACGATTTTCTCAAAAACGGCTCTAACGATTTTCTTCAAATTTATACAATGAATAGCTTTTAATATGCCCTATCAACCGACATGAGTCTCATTTCTACGAAAATTGCAGGAGCTACGTAATATTCTTGAGAAAAATGGCGGATAATTTCTAAAAAACAATGTTTTTCACGGTTTTCTAGAAAACAGCTCTAACGATTACCTTCAAATTTATACCATGCATAGCTATTTATAAGCCCTATCAACTGAAATGAGTCTCATTTCTGGGAAAATAGCCGGAGCTTCGTAATATTCTTGAGAAAAATGTCGGATAGTTACTAAAAAACCATGTATTTCACGATTTTCTCAAAAATGACTTGACCGATTTATTTCAAATTCATACCCTCTATACTTATTTATCAGCTCTATCAACTGGCTTGAGTCTCTTCTCTGGGAAACTAATGGGGTCCACCTCATCCTTGAGAAATGGACTTTGTGAACTCCCTCTCGTGCATGAGGTAGGTAGGTAGAGCAGTTTATAAAAAGAACACATAGTCGAGATATTTCATCTGTAGGCTAGAACAGCTGTTTTGACGACTTCTAAAAAATCATCGAATTTTACAATTTTTTTACACAAAAAAAAGTACTCTAAAAACAATTATATAATACACATATACAGTAGTTTGATCGTAGTTTCAAATATGTGCCGCCAATGTTGGCAATTATGTTATTCCCCTAAATTATTCTCGTTTAAAAATGAGGCTTACAGTTCAATGAGCGAGGAAATAAGTTGTGTGAGTGTACCACACCAGATTTTTTCATTATTTTATTTTTATTTACAATGCAAATGACACTAATGTAATAACATTGGAAGATGAAATAATAAGGTCAAATAATAATATTTGATCATTATTAACAATAATCTACAATCAATATCCTTTCATTATACCGAAATCAGCTACCTATAAAGAAGGCAGTGTTTACTCGTAACGCAGAGAATCGGCAACTCTTTACACCTATCATTTTCACCAACTTTGTAACGTTAATCTCACTCTAGTTCCTCATTAATTTTAGCTCTTTTGCAAGGACATTCAAGACAATTATTTAGTTATTCATCTAAAGGAAAGAACTGGCTCATACACGTACGGGATAGGAAAATTATGTTTGCCGCATCATCACATCTCAACTACTGGACTGATTTACTTGAAATTTTCCATATAGATTCTCAATTTACCGAGGATGGTTTTAGACCATTTCTAATTCTTCAAGATCCCAGTAGGTCAAGTTTCATATTTTGCCAGGTAGACCCTTGCGTAGCACGGGTTACTTGCTAATCAAAACTAAATATAATCAGTCCCAAGTCCAGAAGATGGAAATTCCACTGCAGATAGTCCAAGCCTTAGACCAGTTATAGAATAGACACGGCTCATTGTATATTCATACTGAAGGTCGATGACGCCAACATCTACAGCCAAATCCGCCCATCTTGACGTCACAGCAATGACGTCACGCATCGTAAAGAAATTATAGAAAACTTTTTTGAGTTTGTTGTGTAAGTGTTTGTGGTGTTTAACTTACATTGTTGTTGAACAATTGAAATTGGAATTCTTTATCCTCCAAAAAAGATTAACAATACATTTGTATGTAAAAAATAAAAATACATTCCATTGAAGGCTCCTCTTATGGGCACATGCCTGTGAGAGAGGAGCGAGTTGTCTAGTAGCATCCAATATTCATAATCTTAATTTAACTATCCATAGCTATGAAAATATGACTATAATTCAATAAAATAGAAAAATCATTTAAAAAAATAGAACTAGTGTAACAAATAAAAAAAAACTCAATCTGGAGAGAGGTATTATTATGAATTAAAATAAAATAAACCAAAACTAAAAACGAAGTGGGAAGCACGGTGATATCGACGAACAGAATAAAATCGTAAAAAAGATACAATAATTGTTGAAAACCTGCTTTTTTGACCAAGGATCGAGAACACTCACATCCAACAAGCGTACTCATTCACCCATCAGTCACTCACCCTCAATGTTTAGGCTCTAATGGAAATAGGTAGGTATTTCGTCTTGCTGATATGAATGAATGCATGAATGCATTTTTGTTAGCTTGGTTGTGACGTCAAGATGGGTGGATTTGGCAGTAGATGTTGGCATCAGAGGCTAGACTTCCCAGCGTTTCTATTCTATAACTGGTCTAAGGTCCAAGCATACAACTTAACCCAACTAACTCAACTAAGTTACTAACTCTCTGTCAGTTAGGGCTTAACTCGTCACAAAACCATCCACCCTTGGTTGATTAGAGGACATCTCAGCCCTAACTTCCACCTCCTGACTCCATCTGTCATTTCCATCCCTAATCTCCCACCTGCATCCTAATTTACAGTGAGGTCCATGTTATAATGGCAGTGTTTGATCAACTTTGGTGTTGTCATCCTTGTCTTTTATACGACAAAGCAGATGGTGCTATCCTTCTCTAGCTCTGCAATGTTGCCAAATCGATTTTGCAAAATGTAGAAATATAAGCAATCAACAAAATAATCAATCTGAATTATGGAATATTGTCATTAAATGATTGAGGAATATGTTTTCTTCGCGAATTGAATATAATTGATTGGTTCAAACATTGAATGAACAGTTAGTATTTCATCAGATATACCGGTATCAGCTATACTCTATAGAAGAAAGAGAATTCACAACGCTGTTTCCCCATCCTTCTCCACTGCCATTATAACGAGAACCCCACAGGATTAAGAAAACATTCAATCTTAATTGATAAAAAATTCAATCCCTTCACAAATAGAATACAAATGATTATTTCAAACAAGAAAGAACTGTTAAAATATTACATCAGATATACCAGTATCACCTAACCTCCATAGAAGGCAGTGACAAGGTAGAGAATCGGCAACACTGCTCTCCCATGTTTATCCACTGCCATTATAACGTGGACCCCACTGAAGTGACATTTCCATTCTGCTAATCTCTTGCCGAATCCTTGATTTGTTGAGCCCACTGTAGGGTAGCAGATTTACCCTCGGGGTTTGCTAACTATTAATTTCAATTCATGACCAGATTAGGCTTGTAAACAGGCCGGCTATTGTTCGAATGCTGTGGAATAGATGGTTATTCTGGAGATTGTCACTTATATGCAACAGTTATTACACTAAATTTTGAAAACTGCTTTGGAAATTCTCACTACAAAAATTTTTCTTCTTCTTCTCCTGCTTCTTCTTCTATTTCTTCTTCTCCTGCATTCTTCTCTCCTTCTTCTTCTACTCCGTCTTCTCCTTCTTCGTCTTATTCTTCTTCTTCGTTTTCTTCTTCTTCTTCTTCTTCTTCTTCTTCTTCTTCTTCTTCTTCTTCTTCTTCTTTTTCTTCATCTTCTTCTTCTTCATCTTTTTCTTCTTCTTATTCCTCTTCTTTTTCTTCTTCTCCTACTCCTCCTGTCTTCTTCTGAACCATTCATCAACGAGATAAACGAGAAAGTGAACATAAAGTAATCACTAATTTACGAAATACTCGAGACCCTCAACAATCAAACTCAATCTCATCATAAAGATTATTGTAAAGTTATTCTAACTTTCTCTTTTTCTCTCTCTTTTTTTCGTACTCTCTTTTTCTGATCTCTCTAATCAAATTTGGTGATATGAGATTTTCTGATTCATATTCAGCATCAAGAGTTGAATATTTGTATTCAAATATCCATAATATAGAGTTGAAGTCTCATTTATATGGAACAATATTCATATTTTATTGTTGTATCATTATGTGATTCCACTTTCCTTGCCCTATTACTATAGGTAATCAGGTCCCCTGAGTCCAAAAAAGTGGTTTTTGGGTATTGGTCTGTATGTGTGTGTGTGTGTGCGTGTGTGTGTGTGTATGTGTGTGTGTGTGTGTGTGTGTGTGTGTGTGTGTGTGTGTGTGTGTGTGTGTGTGTGTGTGTGTGTGTGTGTGTGTGTTGTGAAGTTGTTAATTGTAAATCCTTCACAGATAATACGACGTTTCTGATATTTATAAGAGCAGTCTCTAAATTCCCTCTTTTGCGAATAAATTCACAAAAAATTAAGGCCGTCCGGCTCGCAAAATTACTGGGTTCAAACCTCAGCTCTAGCTCAGTGGTAGAAACATGAATTTTATAAATACAAATAATCACCATAAGGTTCAGTGACCGGTGATTGGTAATTCTTACCGCTGCTTCTATGAAGTTCTTGAAGAATACCAATACGGAAAGTAAAAGAATATTTGATGACTGATTATCAGTAACCATGTATCACTAGAGAATAATAAGGACCAACTGTAGTTGTTTCTAGTTGATTCTTAAAACGCTCGTCGTGAATACAAGTATTCACCAATATACCCTTCCAAAATTCCTTAGAACTTACAACGCCAGTTCTGGAAGCTCTCTGGATCCTTATATGATATAACTGGAACCTATTAATATAATTTCTTAATATACTTATTCTGGTATATGAGATGAGTATCATCAAAGGATGATAAATATTGAGTGCTCTGAATAAGATTAATATCACTTGATTCAATAATTTTAAGTGCTGCTAAATATTTGTTGATATTAAAACAGCTCAAACTGTATATCACGAGATGAACTAGGATAAAATAAACTTCTACGATTTGTATGCTGACTAAAACACAAAATATATTCCCATAAAAAAGATATGCATAAAATTCGATATATCTATAATTCACTTAAATAATCTATTTGTAAAATCTGAATAACTATCACAGGCTTTACTAATACTCCCAATAATGAGTTTCAAATTCATAAATATATTATATTTAATATTGGTACTTATACTTCCAATCAATACAAAATTCTGCAAATAAAAACCTGTTTGGTCTATAGGTTTGATATGATGTACTTTGTTCAATTGACAAAATTATAATTAATAATTTAATATTCAAACATGAGATCTCAGGGATTTATATGAATTCGGGCTGTGCATGGAAGTGAGCTTCCTACATATATTAATAAATTCATAAATGTTCTTATGGACTATGTGATATTGTTCAACACGTGGTGACTTTTTATTTTAATTCAAATTAATTGGAATAGCGCTTTTTTTTTTAATAATTACCCCACTGAACGTAGAAAAAACGAGCTCGTTGAATTATCACTCACTGAATTGAAGTTCTAGACGTTCTCGTGGATCGAATTAATTATTTCCAATAATTAATTAGGTAGGCTCCTTTTCGTCACTGCTGGGCTAACGCGTGATCCAGATTTTTATAAGTTTCTTTCGAATTAAAGCTATTTTTATGGGAATCTTTACAAATTACGAACTCCTTGACAGCACTGAGTTCACCGATAATTAACATTCAATACAAATACATTACATTTAAAAAAGGGTTTGGCTTAATAGTTCATTAAAAATTTTTAAAGGAAGAAGAAAAAACCCTAAACTCCATGTGCATCCTCTCGGGTTGGGATCTTAAGCCAGAAGAAGGAGGTTTTCAGAAAAATTTGTCTCTTCCATGAATAATTCTGTAAGCTACTCTCTGATTGGCCTTCAATTTAATAGACTCAATACAATTGGTTGCCTTGGGAATCAGGGCTTCCTCGGCTTTATAATAGAAAAAATTAAATAAAAAAGAATTCTTATACAAATGTATGGAGTGTTCATCTTAAATTGATTTCATAAATAAATCCTAACATGCGATGTTACTACATTCAGTCTTTATATGAGTTTTGTATACTCTTGATTTATCATGCTTTTTTAGATTATAATAAATATTTATACAAAAATAATGGGTGCTCGTATTTCTACACATCGACTTCCTATAGTATACATAATATATCCTTTATGAGTAAATTTTATATAATTCAACCTGTCATATGGGTTGATCGAATAATCAGCTGGTTTGCTCAATATTGATTCTAATAATTATCGATTTATCCAAGATCGACTAATTCTTTTCAAAATGTAAACAAGTAACTCTAACCTCAATGTACATGCATTTTATTTTTTTTATAATCCGCCAATAATAAGTAAGCCGCTTTATAACTTTTTGATCTCACCAATGGGTTCTTATAATTATTAAATCACAATTATACGTGTCTTCTTATCATTGTTGATAATGCTATTACTCCTAATCGCTAATAATACTCGATTTCAGTTGATTTATCCTTTGACTAGGTCTAACCTTCTTTCCAATTTTATAGTTCTATTATATTTCATTGGTTCATTTTGAAATATTTGGTGGTATTAATTTACCACGTGACACAATACGCCCTCTGATTTCTGATTTAAAACAATAATTCGAGAATATAATATAAATTTTATGATCCAGTTGGTTTTGGATCAGAAATCATACATGTTACAAAGTCTGTTAATAAATCTACTGAGAATTCTACCTCCTAACAATTCAACAACATATACACAATAAATAAATTCAATTTGAATACATACGCCTTACATTGGCCAATCTCCTTCTACACACAATACACAAATAAAACTATCTCCTCCTCCATACACAATATAAACCTTTTTCTAATCCACGCTCCACCCTCAGGCCAGAAGCACATTTGAACGTTGGTGCAAAATCATTGCCAACCTAACAAACTGGTAATTCTCCGACTTGCAGAATATAATATTTTTTCTCCCTCAACATAGAACAGTGACTTGTACATTTTCATTTCATTCTCTTGCAGAATTTGGGCTTTGCTTCATATAATGGATATTTTTAAGGATAATCTTTGGTAGGTTTTATCAACAAGAACTTCTTATTCATCTAATACATTGAGACTTTGGCTTAATGCTTTTGGTGGTAACTATGCGGTTTGATCATTTGGCGGATAATTTTAGTGATTTTCTTAATTAGTTTATACATAAATAATAATAATATAATATTTTTATAATATCTCTACATGCAATTCACATTTATATGACACTTGATCTTCTTATTCGGGGTATCAGCTTGGATGATTAATAGGCATTGACTACTCTGGTTTTCGTAGTGGACAGCTGGTTTCCATTGGCTTCGGTTCATCACTTGTCGCCATCTTGATGTCTCTTCCTGCTATACAACGGTAAGTTGGCTTTTAACATTAGAAGTTATTTATTCTCTTGCTTCATTAGTGACGATGATATTAAAGGGTGGTTTCTAAATTTTTTATTTCTTTATTTTCAGGTGTTGTTATTTGAAGTGGATACTCGTCTGCTAATTAAGTATATTGTTGGCGTTCGTCTGGTACGTATATCTTGTCAGGTAGGC
This sequence comes from Nilaparvata lugens, assembly GCF_014356525.2. Lineage (NCBI taxonomy): Eukaryota > Metazoa > Arthropoda > Insecta > Hemiptera > Delphacidae > Nilaparvata > Nilaparvata lugens. The sequence goes on from NW_024094860.1 coordinate 7,767, forward strand.
CAATGACGTTAATCAAAATATTATTGTTTATATCCTTATCGCTTAGTGTCTCGATATACGGTTTGAGATTAGAAGTATTTTCCCACCAAGTTAAATTTGGTTTGCTTTCTTCATACAACTGAACTGTATTACGTTGTCTGCCTCGGGCGTTTCCGTCTCCGGGCCTTACGGTGTATGCTTCTTGTATCCCGAATGTTGTCCTCCCGGTACTCCCTGGTGTCATCCTTTTGTTCCTCCAT
>NW_024094861.1:0-10410 GCF_014356525.2 Nilaparvata lugens
AATATTTTAGAAATTTCTATTTAATCAAAGAAGTACGAAATCTAGGCTATTAAAACATATGCATACAATATTTAATTTTTGCAATACAATTTGCGATAATTTATTATAGTTCTAATTCACTAGATGAATGGCTCTACCTATTCCGTCAGGTGCCGAATCTTGCACCCTGAGATAAAAAATGTATATTCGATACAAATAAATCTACTAAATACTAGAGATTTTAATATATATATATATTTGGATTATTAGTGGCTAATTTATCAAGCTGATCTCAGAGCACATATTTTTGATTGAATTATCCAAGTCGACAAGTATTAGCAAGTGCATATCGCAGCTACATGCAACAGAATGCATATGATTTTAAGATAAAGGCACATGGTAGATTCGTGCCATAATCTAGAATAAAGTTTAGCCTGTGATATTTTTTGATTTCAATTATTGTTCTATTTTTATATTATTTTTTTTATCGCTCTATATATATTTTTGCCTCGATTGATCTTTGCATTATTTATGTAATATATGTATGACTTTTTCATGGTGTGCAATTTATTTTTTATTCCTCAACACTATAGTATAAGTATCATTTATATATATATGTATTATTTATTGAATTACAAGTTATATGGAGAAGCCCATATCTAGGCCTATCAAGATTTTTTAAGACTGAATACTATTAGAAAACCACGACCTAATTGTATTAAATCTCATGCTTTACCGACTGATGCCAAGCAGGAGGCTAATCGTTATTTAAATATAAAGAATACGTGACAATATTTGAAGAGTCTCTTGAAACAAAGTTACCTTACTGTCAAAACTTTCAAATCAAAAAATAGAGATTCACTTGGACATAGCCTAGGTTTATTCAATATTGTTTTTACTTTCCTTGCCCTATTACCATAGGTAAGGAAAGTATTGCTTTCCGAAAAAAGGTTCCCCAATTTCTATATTTCTATACGTTTCAAGGTCCCCTGAGTCCAAAAAAGTGGTTTTTTTATTATGCACTTTTGAGTTATGAATAAATCATGTGGTTATCATAGGCCCCACCCCAAACGACTGTACCATACTGTATTAACGATTGTACAAAAGCAAAATATATCATTTTAAAGTACTCTAGTTTTAAGATTTTATTTATTTTATAGAATTTATAGGTAATGTATTTAAGGTTTTTACAAATGATATCATCAATCCTACAGAATTTATCATTATTTTTGACTATATATTTGAAGAGTCTCTTGAAATAAAGTTGCCTTACTGTCAAAGCTTTGAAATCAAAAAATAGAGATCCACTTGGATATAGCCTAGGTTTATTCAATATTGTTTTTACTTTCCTTGCTCTATTACCCAAGATAAGGAAAGTATTGCTTTCCGAAAAAATTAAGGTTCCCCAATTTCTATATTTCTATACGTTTCAAGGTCCCCTGAGTCCAAAAAAGTGGTTTTTTTATTATGCACTTTTGAATTATGAATAAATCACTAATGTGGTTATCATAGGCCCCACCCCAACGACTGTACCATACTGTATTAACGATTGTACAAAAGTAAAAAATATCATTTTAAGGTACTCTAGATTTAAGATTTTATTTATTTTATAGAATTTATAGGTAATGTATTTAGGTTTTTACAAATATATCATCAATCCTACAGAATTTATCATTATTTTTGACTATATATTGAAGAGTCTCTTGAAATAAAGTTGCCTTACTGTCAAAGCTTTGAAATCAAAAATAGAGATCCACTTGGATATAGCCTAGGTTTATTCAATATTGTTTTTACTTTCCTTGCTCTATTACCCAAGATAAGGAAGTATTGCTTTCCGAAAAAATTAAGGTTCCCCAATTTCTATATTTCTATACGTTTCAAGGTCCCCTGAGTCCAAAAAAGTGGTTTTTTTATTATGCACTTTTGAATTATGAATAATCACTAATGTGTTATCATAGGCCCCCCCACCCCCAAAGACTGTACCATACTGTATTAACGATTGTACAAAAGTAAAAAATATCATTTTAAGGTACTCTAGATTTAAGATTTTATTTATTTTATAGATTTATAGGTAATGTATTTAAGGTTTTTACAAATGATATCATCAATCCTATAGAATTTATCTTTATTTTTAACTATATATTTGAAGAGTCTCTTGAAATAAAGTTGCCTTACTGTCAAAACTTTGAAATCAAAAAATAGAGATTCACTTGGATATAGCCTAGGTTATTCAATATTGTTTTTACTTTCCTGCCCTATTACCATAGGTAAGGAAAGTATTGCTTTCCGAAAAAATTAAGGTTCCCCAATTTATATATTTCTATAAGTTTCAAGGTCCCCTGAGTCCAAAAAAGTGGTTTTTTTATTATGCACTTTTGAGTTATGAATAAATCACTAATGTGGTTATCGTAGGCCCCACCCCAACGACTATACCATCTGTATTAACGATTGTACAAAAGCAAAATATATCATTTTAAGGTACTCTAGATTTAAGATTTTATTTATTTTATAGATATTATAGAATTTTATAGAATTTATTTTATAGATTTTACAGTAAATGTATTTGAGGTTTTACAAATGATACGGAGATGATACAAAGATGATACGGAGATGATACAAGGATGTTAGACAAAGATAGCAACAACAATGCTAATCAGAGTCTGCCATTATGACGTGGGTCTGCCTCACAATACATCCACCTTATTTCGGCAATCTGTACAAGAGAAACTAATGATAAATGACTGCCGGTTATACAATACAGATATACAAAGTATAAAATAAATAGCATAATGAGAAGCTTTCGCCTTCTTTAGGAGACGCAGGTTGCCTAATTTTGCATCAGCACCTGCCCAATTTTCAAAAATCAAAAATCGAAAGGGCAGGTGGATGGTCTCCATTCAACCCTTCACCTGCGTTTTTCTCAAATTAATTTTTATTTCGCTTATTTTTGAAAATCATCTAATGATGAATGCTCCACATCAGCTCAGACAAAAGCAGGAGAAGAAAAAGTAGATGAAGAAGAAAAAGAGAAGAAGAAGAAGAAGAAGAAGAAGAAGAAGAAAAAGAGAAGAAGAAGAAGAGAAGAAGAAGAAGAAAAGAAGAAGAAGAAGAAGAAGAAGAAGAAGAAGAAGATGAAGGATGGAGGAGAAGGAGGAGGAGACGAAGAAGAAGAAAAGAAGAAGAAGACAAGAAGAAGAAGAGAAGAAGAAGAAGAAGATGAGGATGAAGGAGAAGGAGAGAAGAAGAAGAAGGATGATGAGGAAGAAGAGAAGGAGGATAAGAAGAAGATGATGAAAGAAGAAGAAATGAGGGAGGAGAGAAGAAGAAGAAGAAGAAGAAAAGAAGAAGAGCAAGAAGAAGAAGAAGAAAAGAAGAAGAAGAAGAAGAAGAAGAAGAGGAAGAAGAAGAAGAAGAAGAAGAAGAAGAGAAGAAGAAGAAGAAGAAGAAGAAGAAGAAGAAGAAGAAGAAGAAGAAGAAGAAGAAGAAGATGATGATGATGATGATGATGATGATGATGATGATGAAAAAGGAGAAGAAGAAGAAGAAGAAGAAGAAGAAGAGAAGAAGAAGAAGAAGAAGAAGAAGAAGATGATGATGATGATGATGATGATGATGATGAAAAAGGAGAATGAGAAGTCATCTTTCTTCTCCAACCTGCTTGCTTCACTTTTGTTTCGGTGGGCATTTTAAATCAGACGCGCTTCAAAAGGAAACAAAAATGGTGGAAAAAGAGATTAGAAAAATATTGCCCCGAAACCAGAGTTTGCAGACTTTGAGAAGCAGGTGGTCGGTCCATCACCAATCATTTTTTTTGGGAAAAAGCTTGTTATTGACCTTGAAACTCACTTTCTGATTCTTTATTATACTAGAGAATCTATCTCCCAAGTCAATGATGTTGGTGATGAAGATTCAAGGGGGCTTACTTATGTTTTTGGAAAAGATATCATAGATGGCACAATCATTTTGATACATTTATAGTCAATGATTCGATCATTGATCGAGAGAAGTGAGGTCTAAGATTCAAGTCGACGGTTTTGCATTTCTCTTTATTTATGTTTATCTCTATATACATAAAGCGAAATGGCAATCATTCAGTCACTCACTCACTCACAGAACTAAAATCTACCGAACCAAAAACGTTCAAATTTGGTAGGTATGTTCAGTTAGCCCTTTAGAAGCGCACTAAGAAATCTTTTGACAATATTTTAACTCTAAGGGTGGTTTTCAAGGGTTTAAAGTTTGTCTTTTAGCATGTATATTCTTCTTATTATCTTAATTATAAGTGAAAAATGTCCATACCATATGTTAATATAGACTAGAACTATAATCTAGAGAGAGTACCTCTTCGAAACAGTTGTTAACTTACTGGTAACTAAATTAATAATTTTGGTAGGTTGGCATTAAGTTGAGTTGACTTTGTTAGGTTGGCACCAAGTTAAAGATTGAAATGCATTTATCGCGGAAAAATTGATTGGACACTGCTACTTCAATCAGAGCTATAAAAAAATCAGTTGTCGTGTTGACTATTAATTGCAAGCAATGAGGCATGCATTTGATAACTCAAAGTAGCATATTATTTTCTCCCGACTTTTCTCTGCTTTCGACTCGGTAAGCTTTTGTTGATAATAGCATAAAATTGTTTACAACAAATTATTAGCATTGTAATGCTAATAATTATAATTTATATTGATTATTATTGTCGTTGCAACAACCCAAAGAGCCATTAGTTGTTTACACACCGATATCTGGCCGACATATCAGGACAGGACATAATTCAGTCTGATGGACAGTATTAGGGGGAGGCTGCTCGAGGTCTACTGTTCACAGAACTACTAGTATCCACGAATATTTAAGTATCCACAAATCATGATAAGAATAAAAATAGGGATAGGAGGAACAGGATCAACTAAAAACTATCAAACTATCTCTCTCCTGAATGTTTTAAGTTTCATGAACAATATGTAATTTTTAATTTTGTTTCATCATGATTTGTATTATTTTTATATCATGAGAAATTACATGAGAAAATTAACTGTCCAAAACAGTAAACTATGAATCTCATATTACTCTGTTCCTCTCCAAGTGTTTCGAACTCATTATTTCAGTTTTTACTTTCAGAAATTTCTAATCAGTCCATAATCGATATAATATATATTGAGGTCCACGTTATAATGGCAGTGCTTGCCTCAATGTTATTGCTATCCTTGTCTATCATTCAACAAAACGGATAGCGCTATCTCTTTCTCGCTTTGCTCTGTTGCCAGATCGTATTTAACAATGTGGAATTAATCATCAATTAACAAAATATTTCATGAGAAATATAATTTCTTGCTTAATAAAATATAATTGGTTATTTTAAACTAGAATGTGTTTTAAACTGAACAGTTAGTATTACATCAATAAAACTGTATGCGCTACCGTCTATGGAAGGCATTGACAAGACAGAGGATCGGCAACGTTGTTCTCCCATCTTTCTCCACTGCCATTATAACGTGGACCTCACTATAGTTCAAGGAACACCTAGAATAACTAGGATATAAGGATACCCAACTCTATTTTTTGAGATTGTTTTCATTAAATTATACCATCGTACTATTAAAAACTTCTTCATTCTAAATCGTACTATCAATCCTTACACCCCTATCAAAACCAATCGCTAATTTAATTTAATTCCAATTACACCTCAAATTTAGCGCCCAATTTCAGCTTCCTGTATGGCATTCCGGATTCGGAAATACGTTCATTCCTGTAATTGGCGGGCAGTCATTCAACTTTTAAATAATAAAATCATCATTGACCGAACGTAGTGAGGTCTATTGTTTTAACTCTGATTTTCTTTTGTCTGTCTGTATCTAACGCGATTACGGCCAAACGCAATGATAGAATTCGATGAGATTTGGCAGGAATATTCCTTTTTCAACTGCACGTCGATGTATACACAAGGTTTTTTTGAAATTTTGCATTTTATAGATAACTAGCCGTCAGGCTCGCTTCGCTCGCCATATCCGTCTGGACCCCCGACTGGATCGTCCAAGGATGAGATCAGCAGGCTCGCTTCGCTCGCCTGCATTTTTCATTTGAGCATTTTTATCATATGTTAGGACAATCCAGTCGGGGGTCTAGACTAAACGTCTAGCTAAACGAATATGGCGAGCGAAGCGAGCCTGACGGCTAGAAATATAGTATCCCCAGGATTGAAGTAGCAGTGCCCAATCAATTTTTCCGCGATAAATGCATTTAAATCTTCAACTTGGTGCCAACCTAACAAAGTCAACTCAACTTAATGCCAACCTGACAAAATTATTAATTTAGTTGCCAGGTAACAACTGTTTTGAAGAGGTACTCTATCTAGATTATAGTTCTATAGTAACATATGATATGGAAATTTCAATTATAATTAAGAGATTGGGAGAAGAAGAATATACATGCTAAAAGACGAACTTTAAACCCTTAGAGTTAAAATATTGCCAAAAGATTTCTTTGTGCGCCTCTAAAGGGCCAACTGAACATACCTACCAATTTGAACGTTTTTGGTCCGGTAGATTTTCAGTTATGCGAGTGAGTGAGTGAGTGAGTGAGTGAGTGAGTGCCATTTCGCTTTTATATATATAGATATGAAAAGAAAAGGAACTCCTCCATACTCTGATATCACTATGTATATCATCTACTTTGAAGATAGGATCAATCAGACTATAATATATTATTCATAATCAATCAGTTGACAAGTGGATTTCACAGATGTTCTGGAGAAGCCGTGTCTATTTGTATAAGGTCTGTAGTTTTAATCAAAGACCTTAAAGAGTTATGCATCGTTAAGGTCTTTGGTTTCAATATTTTGTTCCGCAGTCATGGTATTATTATGCATACCCATCAGTATAAATATTCTCACATTCGAAAAAGCTAATTTGATAGAAAAAAATTACTATCTATTCAGCCGGTTTTGAGGCATAGTTATTTTTATTGTTATATTTTTATTTAACCTAATGGATTCATTAGTATAGTCCAGTTTAATTTTCGTCATATAACTCTACAGAATTAAGCAAAGCTTGTTAGTATATGACACGTCAAAATTATTGAGTACAGTACTTTAAATAAAACAAAACATTTTTCCCATTTACAAACAAGAGGAAGAATGGGAGGGGGTGGACGAATGAAAACCACTGACCAATCCCAAGCAAGCATGACTAGACACACATCCAAGCTCCGCCCACTCTCCCCTGATTGATCGGTAGTGCGTTTATGAATCCAGCCGGTAGATGGCAGAAGCTACTGGGCCAGAACAACTGCTACTTATTTCAAAAGAAAATTCTATTTCAAATCCTATGGAAAAAGATAGCGCTAGTAAGTTCCACGTTATAATGTCAGTAGAGAATATAAGATCATAGCGTGGCCAATTCTTTGTCTCTCCACTGCCTTCTATAAAGGGTAGCTGATTCCGGTATATCTGTTATAATATTTAACCGTTTATTCTTGTTCAAAATAATCAATTATATTTTATCCGTAGAGCAAATATATTTTAATGATTGAATGATAAATTCTCATGATTAGGATTAACTATTCTCCAATTGATTATATTATACGTTGTTAGAAAACGATCTTACAACGTAGCAGAGCTTAGACTAGTAGTTCTGTGAACAGTAAACCTCACGCAGTATTCTCATCCACAATAACCTGATTGAAACTGTAGACCTTATGGAAATACAGCAATAGACTGGCTTCTCCACACATCTGTGTAATCACTTGTCAGCTGATTTATGATGAATAATTCTATAGTCTTATTTTTACTCTAATATTGACGTATGAAGGAGGCTCCTTTTTCCTTTAATATTATCCTTGAAATGCAAAATTTCCAAAAACCTTGTATATACGTCGACGCGCAATTTAAAAAGGAACATACCTGTCGAATTTCATGAAAATCTATTACCGCGTTTCGCCGTAAATGCACAACATAAACATTCAAACATTCAAACCGACGACTTGAATCTTAGACCTCACTTCGCTCGATCAATAAGATAGTGCTATCTGCTTTGTCGAATGATAGACAAGGATAGCAGCACCAATGTTACTCAAATTACCAGTAGTTCTGTGGACAGTAGACCTCACGCAGTTATCTTAACCACAAGTATCTGATGTCACCTGTTTGAAATGTTAACAAACTCAGTTCACGTTTGAATTTGTATTCCATGTGATATAATTCATCCAGTTCCGTGATAATCTTCCCATCTGATGGAAATTAATTTTTTACAATGAAAAATATTATAATTTCTCCAGCATTACTTGGTTCAACTCATCATTTTTAATCACCTAGTAAATTGGTTTTTGGAATGTGAGAATATTGATACTGGTGGGCACACACATAATAATAACATGGCAGCAAAACAAAATATTGAAACCAAAGTCCTTAAAGATGCATACCTCTTTCATGAGGTATGCTGTGTCTATTTCTATAAGGTGATAATAATAAATAATAATATCGATTGACCTGGCTGGCTGAGGTCTGGTGTCAGAGTTTTCAGGTCGCAACTGATCAATTTCAGGGCCTCTCACATGACCTAACGACTGCTTATTTCTATAAGGTTTACAGGTTCAATCAAAGACCTTGAAGATGCATACCTCTTCAAGGTCATCGATTGAACCTATAGATCTTATATAAATAGACACAGCTTCTCCAGACATCTGTATCATTCACTTATCAGCTGATTGATTATGAATAATTCTATAGTCTGATCAATCCTATCTTCAGAGTAGATGATATTTAAAGTGATATCGGAGTATGGAGGAATTCCTGTCCTTTTCATATTATCCTTGAACTGCAAAAATTTCAAAAAACCTTGTGTATACATCGACGCGCAGTTGAAAAAGGAATATTCCTTTCAAATCTCATCGAATTCTATCAACGCGTTTAGCCGTAATTGTGTTACATATAGACAGACAAAAGAAAATCCGAGTTAAAACATAGACCTCACTACGTTCGATCAATTATTTCATAGTATCTGAAGGCTCTATAGATACGTCTTTTGTCAAGTATTATTTTAACTTATGATTTCAGTGGATTGATGAAAATAGTAACTTGACGCGTGAATGGTACTGTTTTTATTCCGTTCTTGAAAAATATTTCAAATGACTATATCTCCTGACACGCACAGTTGGAAATAGTTATTTGTGCAACTAGTGCGCAAAGTGACAGTTTGCTGCACCGAAAGAAACGGTTACCGATTAGGAATGGTTTTTTGAGTGCAGCAGAGGAGCTTTGCGCACGTATTTCACATTAAGTTTTTCCTACAGTTACCATTGAATATGAAAAGTGGGTAATTATGGGTACAATCCCTGAAATCCATCAAATGTATATCTGTGTAATTTTATATTAATAAAATAAAATAGAAGTAGTATGTGTGTTTGAATGGCGGGGCGGCTGTGTGGTGTCAACTGCTGTCACCCAGTGTTGTCCACCACCCTCAAGATTCTTATAACGTGCTCCACCACACTATACCACAGTTACCAACTCAATTTTGATTTTGCTGCACTGGTGCTCCATGTAACCTACTAACTTTTTGCGTTGCCATGTTGCAAATCTGGAGTGCAGGAAAAATTTTTCCCGCACTAGAGCGGAAAAGTGATTCTTTGCGTTCTGTAATCAGTGCAGCAATGGCCACTTTTCAACGTAACTTTAGGAAAAGGAATATTCCTGTCAAATCTCATCGAATTCTATCAACGCGTTTGGCCGTAATCGCGTTACATACAGACAGACAAAAGAAAATCCGAGTTGAAACATAGACCTCACTACGTTCGGTCAAAAACGTGAACCTCACTATAGGAAGATGATAGAAGGATGATAGACAAGGATAGCAACACCAATGTTGATAAAAAAAACTGCCATTATAACGTGGACCTCATTATAGTATCGAGATTTGGCATCTATTTGGGGATTCAGACCCTCAGCTGGAACGAATATGTGTTAGAAGAGGATAAAAGAAGAAGAGAGCCGCAGTTTTATGCAACAATGCGACACACTGGTGACTGAATGACTCATATAAAACAATGTCCGCTGTTTTTTTAGTTGTGTTGCGAGGCGAGATGCTGATCAAAACAAGAATAATGGGGACTTCTCATTCTCTCTCCTTGTTTCTCTCCTGCGGGATCCCATGATAGAATAATGCTTTATTGGAATACACTTATTTTCTCTCCTTGTCTGTCAACTGCCGCTTCCTATGATACTAGTACATATAAACATTTAAATATTAAGAGAAATGCCAAACCGTCGACTTGAATTTTAGACCTCACTTCGCTCGGTCAACAAAGAATGCAACCAACACAATAAAATACAGGAGTTAAACTACTAGTAGTTCTGTGAACAGTAGACTTCACGCAGTATTCTAAGCACAAGTACCTGATTGAAACTATAGACCTTATTGGAAATACAGCAATAGACTG
>NW_024094862.1:0-10319 GCF_014356525.2 Nilaparvata lugens
AAGTGATATGCGCAAGTACTAATTGCCTGATCGGCTTGGATGAGATACCCGTCGTCGGTGTGCGCCCCAGCATCCATGATGGTTGGAGCATCCCACGCTCTGTTGACTAATACCTGGTTTTCACCTTCTCTCGTGTTGATCTCACCAGCGTCGAAAGATATATTTCCGTTCAACGCATGCTGCTGCTTATTATGTAAGCGAGCACAATAAGCCAAAAAGTCACCTTCCGAATTATTTTTTATCGCTAAGTCGATTAGGTCCATCAATGTCTTTTCACTATCACTGTGAAGATGCCCTTCGAACTTACGCTCTACGCTATCATTGAATAATTTCCTATTTACATCGTCCGATAACCTAGTACCCACGGCACAGTATAGGCAGGTTTTTGTGGTCATGGCGAGTTGACAAAAGAAATGGCTACAAACTAATTCACTACAAACTAGATTGCTGAGATCCTTGTTAACGGTATTGCACAATTTATTTACACTTGTTTGCGAATTTGCATCTTTGGTCGCCTTATCACATAAATCTTTGATTTCAGATGTTGAGGCACCATCCTCAACCATGTTCTCTATTGCTTTCAGGCTTGGTATCGTCGAGCTCGACTAACTGTTCGTCCTTTGGGTGGATAAAGAAATCAGTGGTCAGGACGGGCACTGCAAGGTTTGTTGCAGCTTCTATCTGCACGTTACTGCCGGACTTGACTCATTACCACTATTGAACGCCGAGCGTTTTGGCGTGTGTCCGAATTTCGACCTATCTATAAGGCAGGAAGACGTACAGTAGAGGTCTCTGAACTTAGACATTACTGCCCTGCACCAAGGTAGATTCGTGTAAGATGCTTCAATGAAACGCCTCAATCTATGTATATCGCCTTTCATTGATCGGGCAATGTTGGCGGCTCTCTTAGACAGGGACACCTTAAGTGGCTGATCGGCAGGCTTCGTGCCCTTGTCGCCTTTATCAACCTGCTTGTTACTTTTCACAACTTTAGGCTTCTTAAGGGGGCAGGTGTTATATAAGTCCGTGATGATGGGGTCGCTCGTCCAGGTGTTTCTCACTGACAATGGTATGTCAAATACTGCGTGGGCAATATTTGCTTCCAGTCGGCACAGGATTTGTTCTGAGGCTGGCCATGAGTATGTTAACTCCTCGGCCAGCTGTGCGTCCCACCGTGGATAATGCCCATTACACTCTAAGAAATCGTCATCAGAGTGGTTGCTGTCATTGTTAGTCATGTCCTTTCCGGCGGTGATTATACACCTCTCCATTGCATCTTGAGCTGCGGCTTCTGCTTCAGCAATCGAGGTGAGGCTGCTGGTGGGTGAATCCCACGTAGAGAGGATCTCGACATACACGTCGGATCCAGGCTCGCTCGTCTTGCTGCTGAGACTGCAGTCACTTACTCCCGAACCCGTACTTTCGGTGACTTCAGTCTCAGTGATGGTGGCAGGCGCTGACTCGTTGGCGGTGATTTCCTCTTCTCGCGCGCGTGCGGCAGCTGCTCGGTCCTTCATTTCGCGAACGAGAGCGTCGGATTTTTCCTTCGCGAGTCTCTTCTTCTCGGCGAGCTCTGCGCGTGAAGTCCTCAAACCGCGTTCCTCGTTGAGTTTCAGGAATACCTTCTCGGCGCGCTCGTGCTCGGGTGTTCGCGTTTGCATACCGGTCCCGCGAAAAATACGCACTATTTCCTGATACTCCTCGAAACGCACTTCGAGCACTTCGGAAGACAGGCTTTTTGCCCAGCTCTGGATGGTACGAGGTGTCTCGTGTCCCGTCGGTACACCATCAAATGCGATAACCGGGGTTGTCAAGGGGGGGAGATCCGAACTTCCCCCGTCGCTTCCTCCCGACATTCCGCGCGATTTGTCGAAGAACTAATAAGACGGATCTACGATGCAAAGCTGACTTACCTATTCTCACGCTTTGGTAGTGTAATACGTTATAGGCTCTTTGATCGTTGATGAGAACGCCAGACTGTGCACTGTCGTTAAGGTTTACGAGTACATTGATGGCTTGAGTTGTCTTCGTTAACTTTCCATGCGCCACCCCATGCTTGGTCCCTACCGCAAACCAGCGTTGAGCGTGGATACCCGCTTCTTCAGCATTTTCTTGATTTATCAGAGCTCTCGTAATTACGTACTCTCTATCCTCGCGATCGTGTAATGTGCGACCCACTATTTCGTTGGAAGGGCATTCCGGTACATTACCCTCAAGCCAGGCCATGTAGCCTGGAGAGCCTAAATATCGGGGTAGGTTTCCGAAAAGCGAGTGGTTCGTGCCCATTATAGTGCCATTTAGCCCCATTCTGGTCAAATCCAAGCGATATGCGCAAGTACTAATTGCCTGATCGGCTTGGATGAGATACCCATCGTCGGTGTGCGCCCCAGCATCCATGATGGTCGGAGCATCCCACGCTCTGTTGACTAATACCTGGTTTTCACCTTCTCTCGTGTTGATCTCACCAGCATCGAAAGATATATTTCTGTTCAACGCATGCTGCTGCTTATTATGTAAGCGAGCACAATAAGCCAAAAAGTCACCTTCTGAATTATTTTTTATCGCTAAGTCGATTAGGTCCATCAATGTCTTTTCACTATCACTGTGAAGATGCCCTTCGAACTTACGCTCTACGCTATCATTGAATAATTTCCTATTTACATCGTCTGATAACCTAGTACCCATGGCACAGTATAGGCAGGTTTTTGTGGTCATGGCGAGTTGACAAAAGAAATGGCTACAAACTAATTCACTACAAACTAGATTGCTGAGATCCTTGTTAACGGTATTGCACAATTTATTTACACTTGTTTGCGAATTTGCATCTTTGGTCGCCTTATCACATAAATCTTTGATTTCAGATGTTGAGGCACCATCCTCAACCATGTTCTCTATTGCTTCAGAGTTGCTTTCAGGCTTGGTATCGTCGAGCTCGACTAACTGTTCGTCCTTTGGGTGGATAAAGAAATCAGTGGTCAGGACGGGCACTGCAAGGTTTGTTGCAGCTTCTATCTGCACGTTACTGCCTGGACTTGACTCATTACCACTATTGAACGCCGAGCGTTTTGGCGTGTGTCCGAATTTCGACCTATCTATAAGGCAGGAAGACGTACAGTAGAGGTCTCTGAACTTAGACATTACTGCCCTGCACCAAGGTAGATTCGTGTAAGATGCTTCAATGAAACGCCTCAATCTATGTATATCGCCTTTCATTGATCGGGCAATGTTGGCGGCTCTCTTAGACAGGGACACCTTAAGTGGCTGATCGGCAGGCTTCGTGCCCTTGTCGCCTTTATCAACCTGCTTGTTACTTTTCACAACTTTAGGCTTCTTAAGGGGGCAGGTGTTATATAAGTCCGTGATGATGGGGTCGCTCGTCCAGGTGTTTCTCACTGACAATGGTATGTCAAATACTGCGTGGGCAATATTTGCTTCCAGTCGGCACAGGATTTGTTCTGAGGCTGGCCATGAGTATGTTAACTCCTCGGCCAGCTGTGCGTCCCACCGTGGATAATGCCCATTACACTCTAAGAAATCGTCATCAGAGTGGTTGCTGTCATTGTTAGTCATGTCCTTTCCGGCGGTGATTATACACCTCTCCATTGCATCTTGAGCTGCGGCTTCTGCTTCAGCAATCGAGGTGAGGCTGCTGGTGGGTGAATCCCACGTAGAGAGGATCTCGACATACACGTCGGATCCAGGCTCGCTTGTCTTGCTGCTGAGACTGCAGTCACTTACTCCCGAACCCGTACTTTCGGTGACTTCAGTCTCAGTGATGGTGGCAGGCGCTGACTTGTTGGCGGTGATTTCCTCTTCTCGCGCGCGTGCGGCAGCTGCTCGGTCCTTCATTTCGCGAACGAGAGCGTCAGATTTTTCCTTCGCGAGTCTCTTCTTCTCGGCGAGCTCTGCGTGTGAAGTCCTCAAACCGCGTTCCTCGTTGAGTTTCAGGAATACCTTCTCGGCGCGCTCGTGCTCGGGTGTTCGCGTTTGCATACCGGTCCCGCGAAAAATATGCACTATTTCCCGATACTCCTCGAAACGCACTTCGAGCACTTCGGAAGACAGGCTTTTTGCCCAGCTCTGGATGGTACGAGGTGTCTCGTGTCCCGTCGGTACACCATCAAACGCGATAACCGGGGTTGTCAAGGGGGGGAGATCCGAACTTCCCCCGTCGCTTCCTCCCGACATTCCGCGCGATTTGTCGAAGAACTAATAAGACGGATCTACGATGCAAAGCTGACTTACCTATTCTCACGCTTTGGTAGTGTAATACGTTATAGGCTCTTTGATCGTTGATGAGAACGCCAGACTGTGCACTGTCGTTAAGGTTTACGAGTACATTGATGGCTTGAGTTGTCTTCGTTAACTTTCCATGCGCCACCCCATGCTTGGTCCCTACCGCAAACCAGCGTTGAGCGTGGATACCCGCTTCTTCAGCATTTTCTTGATTTATCAGAGCTCTCGTAATTACGTACTCTCTATCCTCGCGATCGTGTAATGCGCGACCCACTATTTCGTTGGGAGGGCATTCCGGTACATTACCCTCAAGCCAGGCCATGTAGCCTGGAGAGCCTAAATATCGGGGTAGGTTTCCGAAAAGCGAGTGGTTCGTGCCCATTATAGTGCCATTTAGCCCCATTCTGGTCAAATCCAAGCGATATGCGCAAGTACTAATTGCCTGATCGGCATGGATGAGATACCCGTCGTCGGTGTGCGCCCCAGCATCCATGATGGTCGGAGCATCCCACGATCTGTTGACTAATACCTGGTTTTCACCTTCTCTCATGTTGATCTCACCAGCGTCGAAAGATATATTTCCGTTCAACGCATGCTGCTGCTTATTATGTAAGCGAGCACAATAAGCCAAAAAGTCACCTTCCGAATTATTTTTTATCGCTAAGTCGATTAGGTCCATCAATGTCTTTTCACTATCACTGTGAAGATGCCCTTCGAACTTACGCTCTACGCTATCATTGAATAATTTCCTACTTACATCGTCCGATAACCTAGTACCCACGGCACAGTATAGGCAGGTTTTTGTGGTCATGGCGAGTTGACAAAAGAAATGGCTACAAACTAATTCACTACAAACTAGATTGCTGAGATCCTTGTTAACGGTATTGCACAATTTATTTACACTTGTTTGCGAATTTGCATCTTTGGTCGCCTTATCACATAAATCTTTGATTTCAGATGTTGAGGCACCATCCTCAACCATGTTCTCTATTGCTTCAGAGTTGCTTTCAGGCTTGGTATCGTCGAGCTCGACTAACTGTTCGTCCTTTGGGTGGATAAAGAAATCAGTGGTCAGGACGGGCACTGCAAGGTTTGTTGCAGCTTCTATCTGCACGTTACTGCCGGACTTGACTCATTACCACTATTGAACGCCGAGCGTTTTGGCGTGTGTCCGAATTTCGACCTATCTATAAGGCAGGAAGACGTACAGTAGAGGTCTCTGAACTTAGACATTACTGCCCTGCACCAAGGTAGATTCGTGTAAGATGCTTCAATGAAACGCCTCAATCTATGTATATCGCCTTTCATTGATCGGGCAATGTTGGCGGCTCTCTTAGACAGGGACACCTTAAGTGGCTGATCGGCAGGCTTCGTGCCCTTGTCGCCTTTATCAACCTGCTTGTTACTTTTCACAACTTTAGGCTTCTTAAGGGGGCAGGTGTTATATAAGTCCGTGATGATGGGGTCGCTCGTCCAGGTGTTTCTCACTGACAATGGTATGTCAAATACTGCGTGGGCAATATTTGCTTCCAGTCGGCACAGGATTTGTTCTGAGGCTGGCCATGAGTATGTTAACTCCTCGGCCAGCTGTGCGTCCCACCGTGGATAATGCCCATTACACTCTAAGAAATCGTCATCAGAGTGGTTGCTGTCATTGTTAGTCATGTCCTTTCCGGCGATGATTATACACCTCTCCATTGCATCTTGAGCTGCGGCTTCTGCTTCAGCAATCGAGGTGAGGCTGCTGGTGGGTGAATCCCACGTAGAGAGGATCTCGACTTACACGTCGGATCCAGGCTCGCTTGTCTTGCTGCTGAGACTGCAGTCACTTACTCCCGAACCCGTACTTTCGGTGACTTCAGTCTCAGTGATGGTGGCAGGCGCTGACTCGTTGGCGGTGATTTCCTCTTCTCGCACGCGTGCGGCAGCTGCTCGTTCCTTCATTTCGTGAATGAGAGCGTCAGATTTTTCCTTCGCGAGTCTCTTCTTCTCGGCGAGTTCTGCGCGTGAAGTCCTCAAACCGCATTCCTCGTTGAGTTTCAGGAATACCTTCTCGGCGCGCTCGTGCTCGGGTGTTCGCGTTTGCATACCGGTCCCGCGAAAAATACGCACTATTTCCTGATACTCCTCGAAACGCACTTCGAGCACTTCGGAAGACAGGCTTTTTGCCCAGCTCTGGATGGTACGAGGTGTCTCGTGTCCCGTCGGTACACCATCAAACGCGATAACCGGGGTTGTCAAGGGGGGGAGATCCGAACTTCCCCCGTCGCTTCCTCCCGACATTCCGCGCGATTTGTCGAAGAACTAATAAGACGGATCTACGATGCAAAGCTGACTTACCTATTCTCACGCTTTAATAGTGTAATACGTTATAGGCTCTTTGATCGTTGATGAGAACGCCAGACTGTGCACTGTCGTTAAGGTTTACGAGTACATTGATGGCTTGAGTTGTCTTCGTTAACTTTCCATGCGCCACCCCATGCTTGGTCCCTACCGCAAACCAGCGTTGAGCGTGGATACCCGCTTCTTCAGCATTTTCTTGATTTATCAGAGCTCTCGTAATTACGTACTCTCTATCCTCGCGATCGTGTAACGCGCGACCCACTATTTCGTTGGGAGGGCATTCCGGTACATTACCCTCAAGCCAGGCCATGTAGCCTGGAGAGCCTAAATATCGGGGTAGGTTTCCGAAAAGCGAGTGGTTCGTGCCCATTATAGTGCCATTTAGCCCCATTCTGGTCAAATCCAAGCGATATGCGCAAGTACTAATTGCCTGATCGGCTTGGATGAGATACCCGTCGTCGGTGTGCGCCCCAGCATCCATGATGGTCGGAGCATCCCACGCTCTGTTGACTAATACCTGGTTTTCACCTTCTCTCGTGTTGATCTCACCAGCGTCGAAAGATATATTTCCGTTCAACGCATGCTGCTGCTTATTATGTAAGCGAGCACAATAAGCCAAAAAGTCACCTTCCGAATTATTTTTTATCGCTAAGTCGATTAGGTCCATCAATGTCTTTTCACTATCACTGTGAAGATGCCCTTCGAACTTACGCTCTACGCTATCATTGAATAATTTCCTATTTACATCGTCCGATAACCTAGTACCCATGGCACAGTATAGGCAGGTTTTTGTGGTCATGGCGAGTTGACAAAAGAAATGGCTACAAACTAATTCACTACAAACTAGATTGCTGAGATCCTTGTTAACGGTATTGCACAATTTATTTACACTTGTTTGCGAATTTGCATCTTTGGTCGCCTTATCACATAAATCTTTGATTTCAGATGTTGAGGCACCATCCTCAACCATGTTCTCTATTGCTTCAGAGTTGCTTTCAGGCTTGGTATTGTCGAGCTCGACTAACTGTTCGTCCTTTGGGTGGATAAAGAAATCAGTGGTCAGGACGGGCACTGCAAGGTTTGTTGCAGCTTCTATCTGCACGTTACCTGCCTGGACTTGACTCATTACCACTATTGAATGCCGAGCGTTTTGGCGTGTGTCCGAATTTCGACCTATCTATAAGGCAGGAAGACGTACAGTAGAGGTCTCTGAACTTAGACATTACTGCCCTGCACCAAGGTAGATTCGTGTAAGATGCTTCAATGAAACGCCTCAATCTATGTATATCGCCTTTCATTGATCGGGCAATGTTGGCGGCTCTCTTAGACAGGGACACCTTAAGTGGCTGATCGGCAGGCTTCGTGCCCTTGTCGCCTTTATCAACCTGCTTGTTACTTTTCACAACTTTAGGCTTCTTAAGGGGGCAGGTGTTATATAAGTCCGTGATGATGGGGTCGCTCGTCCAGGTGTTTCTCACTGACAATGGTATGTCAAATACTGCGTGGGCAATATTTGCTTCCAGTCGGCACAGGATTTGTTCTGAGGCTGGCCATGAGTATGTTAACTCCTCGGCCAGCTGTGCGTCCCACCGTGGATAATGCCCATTACACTCTAAGAAATCGTCATCAGAGTGGTTGCTGTCATTGTTAGTCATGTCCTTTCCGGCGGTGATTATACACCTCTCCATTGCATCTTGAGCTGCGGCTTCTGCTTCAGCAATCGAGGTGAGGCTGCTGGTGGGTGAATCCCACGTAGAGAGGATCTCGACATACACGTCGGATCCAGGCTCGCTCGTCTTGCTGCTGAGACTGCAGTCACTTACTCCCGAACCCGTACTTTCGGTGACTTCAGTCTCAGTGATGGTGGCAGGCGCTGACTCGTTGGCGGTGATTTCCTCTTCTCGCGCGCGTGCGGCAGCTGCTCGGTCCTTCATTTCGCGAACGAGAGCGTCGGATTTTTCCTTCGCGAGTCTCTTCTTCTCGGCGAGCTCTGCGCGTGAAGTCCTCAAACCGCGTTCCTCGTTGAGTTTCAGGAATACCTTCTCGGCGCGCTCGTGCTCGGGTGTTCGCGTTTGCATACCGGTCCCGCGAAAAATACGCACTATTTCCTGATACTCCTCGAAACGCACTTCGAGCACTTCGGAAGACAGGCTTTTTGCCCAGCTCTGGATGGTACGAGGTGTCTCGTGTCCCGTCGGTACACCATCAAACGCGATAACCGGGGTTGACAAGGGGGGGAGATCCGAACTTCCCCCGTCGCTTCCTCCCGACATTCCGCGCGATTTGTCGAAGAACTAATAAGACGGATCTACGATGCAAAGCTGACTTACCTATTCTCACGCTTTAATAGTGTAATACGTTATAGGCTCTTTGATCGTTGATGAGAACGCCAGACTGTGCACTGTCGTTAAGGTTTACGAGTACATTGATGGCTTGAGTTGTCTTCGTTAACTTTCCATGCGCCACCCCATGCTTGGTCCCTACCGCAAACCAGCGTTGAGCGTGGATACCCGCTTCTTCAGCATTTTCTTGATTTATCAGAGCTCTCGTAATTACGTACTCTCTATCCTCGCGATCGTGTAACGCGCGACCCACTATTTCGTTGGGAGGGCATTCCGGTACATTACCCTCAAGCCAGGCCATGTAGCCTGGAGAGCCTAAATATCGGGGTAGGTTTCCGAAAAGCGAGTGGTTCGTGCCCATTATAGTGCCATTTAGCCCCATTCTGGTCAAATCCAAGCGATATGCGCAAGTACTAATTGCCTGATCGGCTTGGATGAGATACCCGTCGTCGGTGTGCGCCCCAGCATCCATGATGGTCGGAGCATCCCACGCTCTGTTGACTAATACCTGGTTTTCACCTTCTCTCGTGTTGATCTCACCAGCGTCGAAAGATATATTTCCGTTCAACGCATGCTGCTGCTTATTATGTAAGCGAGCACAATAAGCCAAAAAGTCACCTTCCGAATTATTTTTTATCGCTAAGTCGATTAGGTCCATCAATGTCTTTTCACTATCACTGTGAAGATGCCCTTCGAACTTACGCTCTACGCTATCATTGAATAATTTCCTATTTACATCGTCCGATAACCTAGTACCCATGGCACAGTATAGGCAGGTTTTTGTGGTCATGGCGAGTTGACAAAAGAAATGGCTACAAACTAATTCACTACAAACTAGATTGCTGAGATCCTTGTTAACGGTATTGCACAATTTATTTACACTTGTTTGCGAATTTGCATCTTTGGTCGCCTTATCACATAAATCTTTGATTTCAGATGTTGAGGCACCATCCTCAACCATGTTCTCTATTGCTTCAGAGTTGCTTTCAGGCTTGGTATCGTCGAGCTCGACTAACTGTTCGTCCTTTGGGTGGATAAAGAAATCAGTGGTCAGGACGGGCACTGCAAGGTTTGTTGCAGCTTCTATCTGCACGTTACTGCCTGGACTTGACTCATTACCACTATTGAATGCCGAGCGTTTTGGCGTGTGTCCGAATTTCGACCTATCTATAAGGCAGGAAGACGTACAGTAGAGGTCTCTGAACTTAGACATTACTGCCCTGCACCAAGGTAGATTCGTGTAAGATGCTTCAATGAAACGCCTCAATCTATGTATATCGCCTTTCATTGATCGGGCAATGTTGGCGGCTCTCTTAGACAGGGACACCTTAAGTGGCTGATCGGCAGGCTTCGTGCCCTTGTCGCCTTTATCAACCTGCTTGTTACTTTTCACAACTT
>NW_024094863.1:0-9356 GCF_014356525.2 Nilaparvata lugens
ATGAGGTGAATAATTATTTTTCCAACATTTTCCAGTTTCACAATGATAGAGGAGTGATATTATTTGTTGAGGTCTTCTAAGGAACCCATTATCTACAGCTGGTACCAATCAACTACACATGAACTCCAAACTATCGTTTTCATACCAGTACACAATTTATCACAGGGTGACGTTGTTTTCATTACAGCTGGTAACTTTAGATGCTAAACCATATTATCAATTATGATCTTGAATCATGATCATCTATCCGTTCTTCGTAGCCGCTCGGCCGATAATTTCGAATAGGTCTATAAAAGGAATATTCTGCTCAGTCCTATCTATTGCGTCGTTAACTATATTCTATGATAAGTGAAGAGGTGATTATACACGTACGGGATAGAAAATTATGTTTGACGCATCATCACTCTGAACTACTGGACTAATTAACTTGAAATTTGCATGTAGATTCTTATTAATCAAGGATGGTTATAGGCCTATTTTCAACTCTTCAAAATTTCATTACGTCAAGTTTTTTCAGTTTGTCAAGTTTTAAAATAGATCCTTGCGGAGCACGGGCTCCTGCTAGTATTGAATAATGATGTTCATGTGAGTAATAATATTTAACCAATCAATAAATTACCATAGTTTTCATGGTTTGCTAGTTGTTACTTTTTATCATAGTTTGTGATGAAAAAATTACAGTGATTATATACACACGCAAAACTCAAATGTTCTCTATGTTATCAGGCTTACATTTATTTAGAAGTTATTCTTGCAGTGTTTGCGATTTGCTGTTTGATGGGGTCGAGTGTGTATACAAAGCATACATAAACAGTAGCTCAACCCTCCTAATTGCTGTTTCAGTTCATTATTAAAATTTTCAATCTAAATTCTCCAGTAAACAACACCCTACCCCTAAGTAATAAACTTCAGGGAAACGCCAATAGGTGTGAAATTGTTGACCGGCTAAGCCGCTGACTGTCAAACAATCGATGTGTATTCCTGATAAGTTGGGAGGTTCTGCTCGACAAACGTCAAATTAATTCGATCGGATTAGTTTGCGTGTGTGATTCGGAGCGTGCATTCGCAACGACCACCTGAAAACTCAGGCTACATCATCATACACTTGCAGCCTGGAATTACGATATATTGGATCATTCAACTAGCAGCAATTCAGTTTTTCAATAGAAATTAGATTCTTCTCTGTTGTTGAGCACTCCAATAGAAACTGTGGGGAAATCAAACAATGTTTTTCAGGATTATTTGTGTAGACTGCAGGTAGGCTAGAATAGAGTCATAGAAGTTCCAGTGCAAACTGTTCTTATACCTACCGACTTACAGTTAAGAGTTAGTGGTTATCAAGAATGTGTTTTTACGTTATCATAATTTATACTGTTCCTTCTTGAACAATATCACTGCTGAATAACAAAATGTCAACAACTACGAAATATAGCTATAATGGGATGGAATAACAATTCCAATATACTTGATGATACTATATTGAACATGGTTTCAAAGCTATAGTAAAGATGACTTTACTTCTAAGTATCATTTTCACGATTTGCAGATATTGAGAATACTATTCAATACCATTATTTTGCATTAATGCAGAGTAGCCTTCAGTAATTGATAACTTCTATCTATGTTCACAAAATAATTATCAAAACCTCTTCTCCAAATTGATTTTCTTGAAATTGATTGAGATACTTTCAAATAGCAGACGAGCTCACGACAAATAGAATTGTTTTTCAGTTTTGAAGAAATGATTCATTTAATTATCAAATCAATATTATGAATAATTATATTAGTAGTCGAAAACCACATTAACATCTCAAAGTATAAACAACGAAACGTCACAAGTCAAATTGTGTGATACCTGAATAATATGAATTGATAGGTGATCTAGAATCAATAATATAGATTGAAACATGTTGGAATTATAAAAGATGAGTTGATTACCTGATATTCCATAATTTTTAAAGCAATATAGCACTATATGAGAATAGTAATCAACCTAACCATTTGAAGCTTGGTTGCCATGCCAAGTTCATACATTGTATTCCAGGACGTCTCATCTGTTTGTTGTATGCGCAGTTATGAGGTGCAAACAACGTGAATGGAGGTAGTTGAGGGAGAACGCATAATGGGAGCCTAGTTGGCTGGCGAATTACACGTGCGCGAGTCGTGAGTCGAGTCCTGATTCAGGCAACGCAGCCAGGAAGCACAATCATCGAGGACCAAGAAAGTTTGAGGTGATAATGTCATATTAAAGCAGGTCGCTGTCGACATTAACGTGGAGTATTCCCTTACTATCAAATTAACTTTGCGGTCTACGGTAATGTAACTTTATGGCCCCTGGATGTATTTATCAGCGTCTGGGCGTTTCTCTTTCCAACCATCTCTTTCTACTTCATTATCTACCGATCATACCTTCCTTTATGTAGAGTGAGCACACAGCGAGTATTCCCCTTCCAGACGCGCTCTACGAACTCGGGATTTTCAAGTTCAGCCGACTTCGTTTATCATCTTCAATTACCTTTCAAGGAGTCGCCGTAATGAGTTCCGGTTTACGGTGTACGATTTTCCTGTCGTCGGAAAAGTTTTTCACGTCCTTTTAGTACTCTAGCAATATTGGTGAGTGGGATCCATGTCTAGGTTGTGGTGGGATCTAATCAGCACCCACATTATGGAGCCCACGCTTGACACAATTGACTTGAGTGAAATATAATGGAATTGGTGTCATCGTTGTAACGGGATTTCTGTCATAGAAAAGTCTCTATATGAACCTGATCGACTAGGGATGCTTTCTAGTAGTAAAGGTCAGAGTTTTCATGATAGCTTTATTTGAGAAGATATGAACTTGAATAATTGACTCAGCGTCTGGCTTATTCAGTAAAAAATTCTCATATTCAATATGAAGGTTAAAATATTTGTAAAGAAACAGACTGGATGACTATTGAACTAGGTAACGGGATCCCATCGAACAGCGTTAACTGAATAATTATCATAATAATATCGTAATTGAGGACTCACATCCCTATAGAACAAACATATTAATCGGTCAATGATTGATTGGTACTAATGAATCTTAAACACTATCATATCAACAAAAGAGGTCACACATATCTCAATATCACTGGCAGGTCCAATAATAATACAAATCCATCCTATAATATTTATCATTATCGATCATATTATGAGAAGTAATTTCCAAAATAAATATTATCGCTATTCTACCGGGCTGGTTATCAACAATATCTCGTCATACTATCAAGTATCAAGCATTCCGAATATTATGTTCATTATTTTCTGAAAAACGGTGAATAATTTCCATCTTTGTTTCGAATTATAAAGGCCTTCATCAATGTTTTATCCTCACTTGTATTGTTTTATTCTCTGTTTACATCAGGTTTCGGCTTTCCAGTTTCGTAGTTAACTTTCTTTAAAAAAAATCAGATACTTATTAATGATTTGACATCATCAACAGCAACAACAAAATATAACAAATTTTCTACAGCAATGAATGGCCTTCAGACCGTCTGCCAGGAGTTGACCACTATTACAAATAATTAATTAATAAATAATTCAAGAGTAAGATTACATTATTTGAACCAGTTTATAGAAAAACCCAAAGATTTACTTTAATAATAATATATATCATGGCTACTTCTGCTTTATTTAGGTTGGCAACAATGTGATTCTCAACTCCTAAATCGTGCTCTAATTAAATGTATATTATATCATGGATTGTAGCCATTCTTGCTCTTTCCCAGCACTTATCTGGAATTTCTTGAATCATACATTCCCGGAGCCTGTCCGATTCGGCTGCCCGATCGACACTAATAGGACTTACTCCCACTTCACATTGGTATTTGTTGTTAGGAATCCTCCATTCCTTGAACCAACCCATGCATGTTTCTTTCAATCATTATTTCCGCCAGAAAACGAGTCAGTCGAAATGTTAGCAACACTGATACTTTTATAATATTTTATGGTGCAACCTGAATGTGTAGAAGAATGAAAGATTCTTTCCTGTAATGATTATTGATGATTGTTATGTAAATGTGTACCAATAATGTATATTCTTGATAATCTTCATCGTAGCTTCTAATTCCATCATTATCACTTCCTCTCATTAGAAAGATGGAATAACCCTTTTGGGATAAATTCCGCTTTCATGTTACTAGAACTATCAGGACATTGACCTCTGTGTCAGAGCATTTTCAAAGGTGGCTTGCATGTTGCAATGTGTATTGATGCTGTAGGGATACGAAACCTATTGTTTTTCGTTTAAGTGCTGTTATGCCATTTGGATGCAGGCTGCCGGTGAGTGCTGATCCAACAGCGGTAATACGGCTGTTGTCGATGGAAGAAGGGAATTGATCGCATATAGCTAAATCAAAAGGAACGAGCGCACGTTGCTTTGACGTTTCAAGTAGACAATATGAAGAAGCGGCAAATGATAGCGGTATCCGCGCGCGCTTTATCCGGCTTGAATCGGCTGCAAAAATGACAAGAAGACACGAAAGCCGATATCTTATTCGCTTGCTACGACTCCACTTTACATAATACATAAATTCGGCTTCCTCGAATACCGGCTGAGTGGGTTTTACACACAGCTACGGCTTACCTGTGTATAAAATCCACTTTCCGGATATTGTCAGCCACTAACCACGCCACGCCCTTCCCTGTCTGCTGGTTGATATCGCTAGCGCCACAGTGCCAGTATACACAATTCCGCATCCAGTGAATCTGTTCGCTAGAAAAATTCCAACGCTGACATGGTAATAACTTTGATTCGACTATGTTCCCTTTTTCACACAATCTTTTGCGCCAGCCTACCACTCTCTGCTAAGGCCCGATTTCTATCTCATTTTCAGCCATCACTTTTTATAGTACTCTACGTGTAATAGGCAGGCAAGGATGGAAAAGAGCGTTTCGCAAAGGAGTTGATAATAAAAAAATATTCATTTAAAATTGAGTGGAAGGATATTGTCACTTCCTCAACTTTCAATAACAACCTAGTATCATAATACCTTGAATCCCTTGAAAAATTTCAAATTCATTAAAAATCAAAAGATATTTCTCAATTTGTAGTTTTATCCTTTGCTCACCCTTTCAAAGTTTGAATTGGAATAAAATTTGGTGTGAATGCTGGAACGGATTTTTCACGGTCTCAGTATAGAACAAATGCACTTTCAAAATTTTTTTATCAATTTTTGAATATAAATAGTCAAATAGGAAAAGACCAGTTCGAGGACTTCAACTTTCTGAATTATTCCTTTTTGTCTCCAGTAGCAATACCTTGAACAATTTCTAAAATTTGTTTTCTATTTATCTATTTTTCAACAAGAAGTATATTATATTTTCCGTATTCCTCTTCTATTTGAAGGTTTCTGACACTCAATGCGTCACTGCAGAAATCCTCTGAATGTTTTGGTGTCAGTCCAAGAAGTATGCAATGAAGTGATACATTCCTTGTTTTCCTGATTGATTTTAATGCTGAGCGCGTGAGTGTGATACAGCAACGGACTTCATCTCACATCTCTATCTGTTTCATTCTCGGATGCGTAGAATTATTGAATTTTCAAACACTATGGCATGTTCAATCAGTTAAGGATCTCCAGAGCTATACTACACTTTTTTAACGGTTATTTTTTCCAACCTGATGTATGGCAAAGACTGAAGGAGCGTTGAGTGACAGTCAACAAGACCACAGAGTGCATTCTGTGAATTATTGACATAATTTCTAGAGGTGTAAATCCTGAAGACATATGGGAAGACAGATAAATTTGACTTGAAATAACAACGATCAAAAATAGACAATCGTTCGATGCAGCATATCAATTCGAGTAGAAATTATTCTCTATTTCCATCATCACTCCACTTCTCAGCTCCAACATCAGGAACTATACCAATACTAACGGATGTTTTTTAGTCCTGTTACCCAACATTCAATGCTTTGATTAGTCATTCCTTAGTATCTCAACCCCACAGGGACTCACTTACTTTATGCTAACACAGTAGACACACTGGGGGTTGAACACCCCAATTTAATTTTGCATTTTTCTTTGAAAAATATGAAAAAACAAGTACTCTGACCATACTTCATCATTTCTTAATCATTTTTGTTCCAAGTGCATACAGAAATCAAAAGTAAAGCACTGCTCATCAATATTTATACTAATTTTAGAAGTACGTATGTTCCGCCTAGGTGTTGGAGCTCCTAATCCGGTTTGAACGAATGGCTTGATCATTGCCAATGACAACTTCATCAAAAACTCACGTCTCTTCATTCTATTGTTTTGAATCTCAAGTTGTAGAGAATCATAGCATTTATTTCAATCTGATCCATCATCCCATACCACATTCGTAGTGACAATAACAGTAAATCTTTGTAATAAAAGTGTTTGATGAAAGTCCTACGTAAAAGACACCCCAAACGAAGAACAAGATGAGCTGGTGACCTTGTACAATGCTATTACTGACTGGAAGTGGTGGAGAGTAGTTGACAATACTACAAACCTAATTCACATAAATTCCCATCTGTTTGATATTGTCAACTGCAGAACAGAAAAAAAATCCCTGGGGTGTGAAAGACCCCAGTGTGTCTCTTTAGGGTTAGTTACTAAGTATTATTTACGAATTTGCTAAAAATGTCTACCCACTGAGGTCAAAAACACTTAGACTTTCCCTTAATTATGTTCTATGATGAAACCACAAAAGTATAGACCATAGAGTGTGGTATATTATTTATTCTCTTGGTGAGATACATTCTGTTCATAGCACGAATGGAATTCCACACAATGTTCCACAGTTCAAAGATAATCGACTCGCCTGTCGTGTGTTTGAGTAGGCTAACCAACTTTATACGACAAAAAAAAATTCCTTCAGTAGAAATGAATTACCACTCACTCACAATTACAATACTGAAATCCTTTTGTAGTAAGATTCATTTTAATGTCGGGAGAAAAAATTTGCCCAACGACCAATGGATGCTCATGCAACGTATATAGATTCAAACCAAATGTCAGTGCAATGAATGCCACTCAATTTCATGTACTAATTTTTGGGATTAGTTCTTCTGAATGAATTCTCATCAAATGAGTTGTATTTTTGTGTTAACAATAGACAATTACTCAAGTCCCCCATGCATTGAATAGTATTATTGCTTCAACAGAATCATAACAACTCACCCTTAGAAGATTGGAGGACCGCGGGCCAGTCATCTAATGGTGCTCAGTCTTTGAGTGTAGGTGACGACACTTCCACCAACGATTGTTCATTATTAGAGTAAAAAATAGAAACAAATATTGTGAATTTGGCTAGGATGATCTAGCTTTATGTATTTGTACTTATAAGCAATAATTCACAATCAAAGTATAAATTTTAACATGAGACAAACTGAATCTTATGGTTGTGTGGAAATGTAGTGTTTCATTATATAATTAATAATTATGTCTTATTCAATGAAACACATCCAGAAACGGGTAGGCTAATCCAATAATCATCTATATTTTTACTTTCCTTGCCCTTTTACCATGGTAAGGAAAGCATTGCTTTCGGAAAAAATTAAGGTACCCCAATTTGTAAATTCCTATACGTTTCGGCACAGAATTACAATAGGAGTTTTCTCTGTTTCGGGGTCTCCTGAGCCCAAAAAGTGGTTTCTGGTATGGTCTGTATGTGTGTGTGTGTGTGTGTGTGTGTTGTTGTGTGTGTGTGTGTGTGTGTGTGTGTGTTGTGTGTGTGTGTGTGTGTGTGTGTGTTGTGTGTGTGTGTGTGTGTGTGTGTGTGTGGTGTGTGTGTGGTGTTGGTTGTGTGTGTGTGTGGTGTGTGTGTGTGTGTTGTGTTTGTGTTGTGTGTGTGTTGTGTGTGTGTGTGTGTGTATGAGTGTATGTGCGTCTGTGTACACGATATCTCATCTCCAATTAACGGAATAACTTGAAATCTGGAACTTAAGGTCCTTTCCCTATAAGGATCCGACACGGACAATTTCGATCGAATGCAATTCAAGATGGCGGCTAAAATTGCGAAAATGTTGTAAAAAACAGCATTTTTGGGGATTTTCTCGAAAATGGCTCCAAAGATTTTGATCAAATTCATACCTAAAATAGTCATCGTTATGCTCTATCAACTGCCACAAAGTTCCATATCTGTAAAAATTTCAGGAGCTCCGCCCCATTTAGGTAAAGTTTGATTTTAGATTCTCAATTATCAGGCTTCAGATACAATTTAAACAAAAAATTCCAAATTGAAAAGATTGAGCATGAGAATCTCTACATATTATGTTCTTTAACATTTTCACCTGAAATTTTAAATAAGCTCGAAATTCGAGAAAATGTTATTATTTCAATTGCAAACTGTTGGCAACTGTTGATTCTATTGAATCATTCAATATGAAGAGATAGCAGACCTCATGTGTCTCCAGCGTTATAGTCCTGTCACCAGCTGGCTTAGATCTTTGAATAGTAGACTTGAGATGCGCGGGAAATCTAAATTTTCATAACGGCAAGGAAAGCTGTGTGAGTGCGCCGCACCAGATTTTTTGGTGTTTTAGATGAAGTTTGATGATTAATTATTACTTCCTAACTTCCTCAATAAACAGCTGGACTTCATCTGAAATTTAATTTCTCAGAGTTCTCATCAGAACAGCGTTACAGTGAGTCAATAATATGATCTTGCATGCTCTCTCTTCGATGAAGAGAAAGAACAGGCATTCCCCAAATCTTCCGTACCTTGAAACCCTCACTTCATCTTTCTCCAACCATTAACGGTCTTGTAGGCACATCACTGGGACTGTTTTCCCTGGGGAGGAAAAAAGAGATAATTACAAGGTGGAAATAATGAATGTATTAAGCGGGCTGAATATTCTCATTCCACGCATCGAATCAGTGGTAATGTTCAGTGGAGTGAGAAAATTATCTGGGTTTTCGCTTTTTTCCACCAGAGCCATTTATTGGCTAAATGAAATGGTATATTCTCTGTTCTTTTGAGAAGTTAAGCCGGAAACCGCTGAGTGAACAGGTAAAACGTCAATTCGAAAAATCCTCATAAACACAGGGCTCTATATGAGTCACATTCTTTCCAATTACAAGTGTAACCGCTGATCATTAACATTCATTTCTTTATATAATTTGATTCACGGAATGAACCTGAAGAATTGAAATTGCTAATGCTCATTGTGTCATTCTGAATTTGTTGAAACCATGAAATGGAATAAATTGTAATTTATTGCGAATAATTTGTAAATTGTTTGGAGTCATTCATCAGATTTAGAGGTTACACCTTTGTTTACATTATTGAACAGCTGTTTGAATGCATTCTTTAAAACTAGTTGAAATGATTCTTTGTACTACTGACTTTAGTTTGAGACA